>NW_024582461.1:303578-305262 GCF_018398535.1 Haplochromis burtoni
TATATATATTTATATTTTTTAGGGTTGAAAGAAATCTATACCTCCATCCATACAAATCTGATTTTCACACATTTCAAAAGAAAAACCATGTACAGTGCTATTCAAAAGTCTTGAGCTGCTCTTCATTTCTTTAAATTTGGATTAATAGGAAATTGGTGCAGCAATTATTCAAAAATGTGGTAAATGTAAATACAATTATGAGACAAAAAACAGTAACGAAGAGAAGATATAATTTAAAATTGGTTCTTTGCTAAGTTTTCTGTTATGTGTAAACACAACACTTGTTCATCCATTGAGTCAGGTGGGGGGTTTTATGTTTGAGTGCTTCATGGGTCACTGTTAAGTGGCTTAACAAACAAAAAAAACCAAGAAAAAAACCCCCACAGTCCTCTTAATATGGTCAGGAACAAGGACTCTACTGAAAATGAGTGAAACTTTTTCTTTGGAACTTGACTATCTTTTCAAAGACCTTCAGAAAGTCTATTGATGAGACTATTTAAAAAAATAAATAAATAATACAAGAGTGTGGTGCCTTGAAAACAAAATATAAAGAAATGAGTGGCTTTAGATACTGGCATAGTACTATATCTATATTTCATCTTGGAAATGTAATATTTTCAGTAATTCATCAGTCAAGTCAACCTGTCCTCTCACTAAAAATCCAAAAACCTCCATTCAAGTGAAACTGATTAAATCACATTTCATGAGACAATGACATGAATTTGCTAAAAAAAAAAAAAAAAAAAAAAAAAAAATAAGTAGACCTCATCTAACTAGCTTTTGCACTGTAATATTCTGTGGCAGTATAGTTTCATTTTCCTGATTTGGACAGTGCTTTAACAATGCAAAATACCCTTTGTACTGTAAATGTCCAAAAATTGCACCCAGCCGTGTTAGTTCCATTTTTGTAAATAAGCACCCCGCAGCACTGCTCGGCTGTGTCAGTGGCCTTGGTTGTCATGGAGGCTAAAAACTCTCATTATGATCAAATGCAAAGGATGACATTACTCGCAGAGAGAAACCGTGCCAAAAGCGCAGATATCAATTAGGGTCAAGGTTTTCACACCAGTGGTCCACGGATTTGCTCAGTGGGGGGATATAAAAAAAAAAAATTAAGTTCACGGTTTGAAGTAGCAGTCAACAAGTAAACTTCAAAATGCATCTGTAAACAAGGCACTGAACACAAAGAGAATGAGCAGAGCAGAGGAGGAGGACAGTAGAGCCAATAACAAAGAAATCTCTGGATCCACTGATAGATGTACAGAAATCTTGGCAGATACTACTGCGCGTAATTTCAGTGTTTGTGCTGCTGTGGTTTGAAATTTAACATTTCAAGTATAAAATCTCTGAAATCCACATGCTTAAATTCCTGTGTTTAACATGTACATATGCAATTTTTTTAATCACTTAAAGATTTACATTTTGATATCATATTGGATAACTTCAGTCTTGCATCACATCAGTGAAATTATATTTTAAAGCAGTTTCCAGACATAATGACCACATTTTGACTAATCTAGTGATTACATGCAAAGTGAAGCTACATGATTACAATGATCCTGCAAATCAGAGTCCCATATCTCCAGATGAGGATTTTCCTGCTGTATGAGAGTAGCATTACTTCCAGTAATGCCACTGTTTTGCACATGTCTCAACTCTGTATATTTTTATATATTTTATTTAT
>NW_024582461.1:310287-403635 GCF_018398535.1 Haplochromis burtoni
TGTATAGATGCTGTAGTAGGAAAGAGGATGGCTTCTACAACAGGATAATGATCCTAAACACACTTTAAAATCCGCGGTGGAGTATCTCAAGAAGCACAGGCCCTGACAGCCAACCCAACTGTGGATCACAAAAGAAAAGACGGTCAAAGACTCTCACAGAACTTTTGTAAAGAAAAGGGTTGAAAAAGCACACCTAAAATGAAAGACTCTAAGCTGGCTGAAAAATGTGTTTACAAACTACGATACTTGCCAGAAGGGGTGTTACTAAGAGCTGACCATGCTCAGTCTCATGCTTCAGGTTCATGTTTCTCCTCTATTTTGAACAATAGATGATGGAAATGATTACCGTATTTCCCGGACTACAAAGCGCACCTGAATATTAGCCGCACAAGCTAAAATCAGGGGAAAATCCTGTTTTGTACATACATTAGCCGCACCTGACCAAAAGCCGCAGGTGTTTCAATGTTGACTTATCATATGTAAGAGAATTGTCAGGAAAGAGATGGCTGTTTGGAGACTCACCCCTTTTATTAATATTTTGAAAAACAAGTTATGGGTACATATTTGCATAACTTTTTAGGTATATGTACAAGTAGCGGTAATTACAAGTACGAAACATGTACTGTGCTTCATAAATGAGTAACAAATGTAGTACATACATAACAATAACCTACAGCACACCAGAAAAATAGATTCAGACTACCTTTTAGGCTCAGGTGCAGTGACACGGCTTTAACAAGAAGAAAAGTCAGTCATTCACCACCATCTTCCTGCGCACTAAAACCACCAAAGTCCTCCTCTCCGGTGTCGGATACGAACAGGGTCAGGATGGCTACGTCAATCACTCTCAGCTTCTTTCCTTCGTTGTCACTTTCAAAACCAAACAAATCCTCGTCGTCAGTGTCAGAGTCGAACACCCTCAGAAGGGCCGTGGCGGTGTCCTCCTCTCCATCATGCAGCAGTCCAGCCCTTCGAAATCCGTTGGTGATCATGGATGTTTTCGCACTTTTCCACGCTGTCAGATTCCACCGGTGGAGTTGAGCATAACTTGCTTTTCGCAAGTTTATCGCCGCTCGTCGTCCACGACTCCCGCTGAACGCGTAGCGTTAATTTGAAGTTTGTTTTTCGCGCTACTTGTACGGCACTATGTTGCCTGGCGGATGGACACGTGACCAAGATATCACTCTTGAACCCCGATACTGTGTGTCTGATCACATGCCCTTCCGCCAGGCAACGTAGTGCCGTACAACAGCGGAACAAACAAAACAAATCGTCTTAAGATATGACAAAAATCATGGACAATCCATAGAAAAGCCGCACCTGACTAAAAGCCGCAGGGTTCAAAAGCTTGTGCAAAAAGTAGCGGCTTATAGCCCGACAATTACGGTAAATAATCCTGCTCAAATTATCGAAGAACTGTATCTGGTTTGAAAATCAGGTCATCTATTACTCACTTTGTGTATTCACGGGAAGAGAAATTTTAACCAAGGGTACCAAAATCTGCAAGCCACTGTATATAGTTAGGGATTCAATTATTTCAACTCCAGCTGATTTTGTAGGTCAGTCTAGAATTTCAATGGAAGGTTTATTTGAACAGTGAGCGACAGGAACAATACCACCCCCCCCCCCCAAAAAAAAAAAAAAAATCCAGAAAAATGCATTTCAAAAAGTTGAACAAAATAAGTATTTGATCAATCAGCAAGATTTATGGCTCCCAGGTGTATTTTGTACAGGTAACAAGCTGACATTGGGAACCTTCGCAACTCGTTACCTGTATAAAAGACAGCAGCCCATAGAAGCAATCATTCTATCTAGATTCCAAACTCTGCACCATGGCCAAGGCCAGAGAGCATTCCAAGCATGTCAGGGACAAGATTGTGAACCAACGCAAGGCTGGAATGGGCTACAAGACCATCACAAAGCAGCTGGGTGAGAAGGTGAAAACAGATGCGCGATTATTCGCAGATGGAAGAACCATAAAATAATTGCCGATCTCCCCCAGTCTGGAGCTCCACACAAGATCTCACACGTTTCAATGATAATGAGAACGGTGAGGAACCAGGCCAGAACTACTTGGGAGGAGCTTGTCAATGATCTCAAGGTTGCTGGGACCATAGTCACCAACACACTACGCCGAGAAGGACTGAAATCGTGCAGTGCCCGCACAGTGTCCCTGCTCAACAAAGCACGTGTACAAGCCTGTTTGAAGTTTTCCACTGAACATCTTGATCATTCAGAGGAGGACTGGGTGAAATTGTTGTGGTCAGATGAGACCAAAATCGAGCTATTTTGGCCTCAACTCAACTTGCTGTGTTTGGAGGAGGAAGAAAGCTGCATATGACTCCAAGAACACAGTACCCACCGTCGAACACGGAGGTGGAAACATTGTGCTTTGGGGGTGTTTTTCTGCCAAGGGGACAGGACAACTGCACCACATCAAAGAGAGAATGGATGGGGCCATGTCAGCTCTTGAGTGAGAACCTCCTTCCCTCAGCCAAGGCATTGTAAATGGGTCGTGGGTCAGTATTCCACCATGACAGTGACACATGGCCAAGGCAACAAAAGATTGGCTCAAGAAGAAGCATATTAAGGTCTTGTAGTGGCCAAGTCAGTCCCCAGACCTTAATATGGTAAATGGCCTGTATTTGTACAGCGCTTTACTTAGTCCCCATGGACCACAAAGCGCTTTACACTACATTCAGTCATCCACCCATTCACAGGCACATTCACAAACTGCCAACTCTTGAGCCACGATTGCCCCATCAAAAATCTGTGGAGGGGGCTGACTGTTCGAGTTGTCAAACACGCCACAAAACATTAATGACCTGGAGAGGATCTGCAAAGAGGAGTGGGACAAAATCCCCCCTGAGATGTGTGCAAGACTTGTGACCAACTATAAGACTGGTCTGACCTCTATGATTACCAACAATTGTTTTTCCACCAAGTACTAAAGCATGTTTTGCAAATACTTATTTCATTCATGCAAATGCAAATTAATTTATAACCTTTCTGAAATGCATTTTTCTGGATTTTATGGTTATTGTTTAAATAAACCCACATCTGAAATCATAGACTGATCATTTCTTTGTTAGTGGGCAAACTAACAAAATCAGCTGGGGTTCCAATCGTTTTTTCCCTGACTGTGTAACCATCACATGTCATGTCTCAAAATAGCAGTCGTGGAAATTAAAGATGATTGGTATTGCTGCTGCATTGCTTTTCGAATGAGGGATAAACAAATTCTCTACTGCAAACCTGTCTTTCCAGTGTTCTTCATCGTGGTCTGGTTGGAGGACTCTGTGTTGAACTTGTCAAGCTCCAGCTTCAGGTACTCCTGAGAAATCTGAGCTTGTTCATCTGCAATGTCCACAGGTGATTGGTTGTTTCCGGCACATTCTGGGTATAAGGCTGCCCAGCCTCGAGGTCCATGGCTTCCTGCAGAAATAAAAGACACAAGATGTATGATGATTATGCACAATGCACACTAGCCCCTAGAAATCACATCTGTCTAAGCATACTGGCTCTGACACACACATAGAAGCCCTGACAATATTACTGGAACAGCAGCAATAAGAGTTCTGTGCTATATTCACTGAGCTGCAGTGCCTTCTAAATCTGTTCGCACCCCACCCTCCCACTGCAGGGAAAACATGTAAACATTATGAAAATTCATCATCTGGGTAAAGGCAACTCCAGTCTTAATTGTCTATGTATATGATATACATATCCATAGGAAGCATAATCCCATCGTGCTGCACTAATTGAAATTGAGCCTGCAGTGGGCACAGAATTGATGGGCACCCATCTCTCCTTCCATCCTTAAAACAAAGCAAAATATAGAAGAAAACAAGGGGGGACCTACAACAAATATTTAAACATATTCAACAGAAAATACTTCAGATTAACCATTAATCTGCTGTGTGTGCTGAAAACGAACTTCCTGTAACATCATCATCCACTGTCTGCACTTTTCTAATCCTCTATCCCCTACAGTGGCGGCGCTACAAAGGAATAATCCACAACCGACAGGGGTCCCCTTGATCTCTTCTCGGGTACAATTGGCCAATGCAACAACAAAAGCTGAGGGGATCAAGGGAACAAGGAAGCATGCATGGATTTTAACTTTTCTGGGTTAACACAATATTCATGATCCCATTCCCCACAGACATAGGGCAACTTTGCTACAGGCTTATGAAAAAGATATAAGAACTCCCCTTCATGAGAAGACACCGAATCAAGGGTGGCTTTAGGGCTTGCTGCATTGAAATACCTTGCAGCCAATGAGGCTGTGCTCAAGTCTCTTAAAATGATAGTGTGACATTTAAGATTATTTGGAAATAATCAGTGTTTTAACATATCGACCAGAGGACAAATATGCACTTGAAGTGTGTGCAGATCCAGAAAGAGAAGTTGCTTTATTAATCGCTCAAATAAAAAGGGCCAGGTTCTTAAAAGTGCACTAAAATCAAGGAAATATCTTTGATTTGTCCACCAAATTCACAAGACCACCTACAAGAGTATAGAATAATAAGGTCTGAATAATAGTGAAATATTTAAATGAATTGGAGCTACATTTCTAACTAATGAGTACATCTACAGAGCGGGATTATATTTATCAGTCATGATTGTAGACTCACCAATATATTTGTACCAATATCAACCCTAATATTTCATAAAATGAAAGAGGACTCCATTATGAGAAACCAGTAATACTATGAAGCAAGTGAAAGCTGCTTGCCAAACATAAATCCCGAAAGGATTTGCATAAAATGGGAGCAAATGTCGACCATGATGCAATACAATGTTACGTGCACAGAAGTTTGTTAAGCCTTTATATAAAAATGTACATTTTTCCCTTATCATGTTTAACTTGTATTTTAAGGTAGTTACTACCTTGCTATCTAAATGGAAAGTGTATCGAGACCAATCTTTTTAAAAAGCTAATTTTTAAATGAAAGTTCTGTAATCTATTAAATTCCCCATCAACAATGAAACAACTGCTTCCTATAACGTAAAAAGCTGCTTGTTACTAAGGCAAACCACCAAATATCTAGCAATTCAAAGTGATTTTATACAGCAACCACAGCAACCACATCCTCGGGATCACTAAGCAGTTGGATTCTCATATTGCTTCATTTAAAAAACAAAAAAACAAAAAAAACAAACCTAATGCTTAGAATCAAGAAATTATTTCACTGGTTAAAGAAAATCCATCTAACTCAATCTAAATCAAGACAACCTTTCAAGTAGGTAATCTCGTTCAAAATTCTAACAATCACTTCCAAGAAGGTGCAAACCACTGGTTACACTCAAGAACAGGAAGGACAGATTAGACTTAGACAACTTGTAGCTTCTGTCAGAATGATAGGAAGAGAAAAGAAGCAAAAGAACAGCTCATGATTGAAAGCATAACACATCAATCTGTCAATCATATTGGAGGCAATGTTATGGCACTGGCATGCATGACTGCCAACAAAACCAGTCTGTTAACAGAAGTAGAAGGATGAATTCTGAAGTGTACAGGGCTATGCTCTCTGCTCAGATTCATCCAAAAGCTACAAAAACTGATTGGACAGAGCTTCACGGGGTAAATGGATAAGACCCAAAGGACACTGCAAAACCAACCCAAGAGCTTCTCGGTGCATAAAAAAAGTCATGATATTCTTCAGCAGCCAAGTCAGTCACGTGATGTCAACCCAACAGAGCTTGCTTTTCAGTTAGTGAAGACAAGTTGAAGGCAGAGAGATGTTCAAACAACCATCAACTGAAGGTGACTGCAGTGAAAGCCTAACAGAGCATCTCAAGGAGATTCACTGACAGTCACTGAAAGCTGAGAATTTTCATCCAAGTATTAAAAACAATTCCTACATTTAAACGGTGTAATTTTGTCCATTTAAGCTGCCGGAAATGGAAATGTATGAAAATTGTACCGTGCAATTTCTAAATAGTTACAGCAATATTTTGTTTAAACCTCTTAAGTTAAAGCTGAAAATCTACAGTTCAATCACATCTTGGCTGTTTAATTTTAAAATCAACTGTGGTTGTCTGCAGAGGTGTAATTATAAATGGTTTTCAGATTTAAAATTTGTTTGGTTACCAATGTTGCTGATAAAATTACACATTACACACACAATTACACAAGTACACATTTGAGGTAGTTGGCTACGACTTGCTTCAGTCTCATTTGTGTTTGCAGAAAATGTATGTTTTCTTTGGCGCAGCGGTCTGAAATGTCTCCAACTGCTCTGAATGCTTACCATTTCCCTAACTGATAAAAGCGAGCTATGGGGGCTAGCAAAGCTACAGATAAAAAAAAAAAATTAAATAAAAAAATCCATCACCCTAAAAACTGCTCTGGTTCTGCAGTGGGCAATTTCAACCCTCATTCTCTTGCTTTCCCATTCTCCCCCTTTAGTGAATCGTTTCAAACGACAACAAATTTCAGATGTTACTGAGATCCACAAGGCTTCACAGATCTTGATAACATATTTCAAAATGAGTAAGTCACGGAATATAAAAACAACTTTGAATTATTGTTGGTAAGCAATATGATATTCAGTCATAAAGTTCAGGTGTAAATGTTATTAAACTAGCACATTGGATTGACTGTTGTTTCACAGGTTTCTTTCATTTGAAGTGTAAAACTGTGTAATCTTTTGCTAATTTTCCAGTGAAACAAACATTACATCCCATTTACTGCAAGAGAAATAATTCAGCCTTTCAAGAAGAGAAAGGGAGGAGCAGTGCTAAAATCAGATAAGTGCGGGTTACACAGCAGTCGATTAATCTGTCTCATCACCATCCATCAGAATGACTATAATCCTAGCGGTTAAGCCTTTCTCATTGCAGCCTTGCCTCTCTATAAGGCTGAGGTGAAGAAATTAAAAAAAAGGCACTGGTTCCAAAATGCGGTGAAATGATTTATCTGAAACATTACACACTATAGGTATTTTCAACTACACTGAGTACGTGGCTCTGTGAGAAGAGCTCCTGCAATATGCTACATGTCACATTTATTCTACTGAAAATCTTTTGTGCCGTCAGGTAGTTCAATGAGTATGCTGGATTTTATGAGCATATATTTGACAAACAAAAATAAATGACTTGCGCTTATGTAAAAGCTCCTATCTCAGGAATATCTCCAGCTTAAACGGAAAATCACAGCATGGTTCAACAGCTATGAATCACCGCTCACATTTACAGTTCGCCGTGGGATTCAAGAAGGGGGAAAGAATGAAACTAAATGGCAGTTCAGCTGGTAACTGCAGGCGTGATTAGAAGCATGGTTGTGTGACTTTTCGAGACCAGTTGCAAGTTAGAAATATCAAGTTCTTCAGTTCTACAGAATAAGCTAGACGCTGCTCAGATGCTGCGCTGATACTAAATTAATAAATACCCAGTGGTATCAAAACAAAAGCTCACAAATGTGATCATATGGTTAAAAAAAAAAAAAAAGAAGAAGAAGAAATAAAGAAAGAAAGTAGAAGCTAAATCATCAAAAAAAATGTTTTATTTGGTCAGCTATTTCTAATTCTTTGCAAGAAAAGAGATGGTGATGAGTGACAAGTGGCTCATTTATGCAGTTTGGTGTCTTTGAGGGATTTGCAACACTGCATTCTTAGGGGGCATATTGTATGCAATAACTGCTTAACAATTAACTAATGATTATAGGTTATTATAAGGTGTAATCTTGGTTCAGAAAATTCAATGCACACAGCAGCAAACAAAACCTCTGACAAGAAAGAATAAATAGCCGAACAGCAATCAGCTCAAAACATGCTGAAAAAGCCTCACCAAGGTAAAACTATTTTTATTCCTGCAGGTTTAATGCTAAAATGTCTATATGCCGACATTTTTTTCTGATGGGTTAAAATGCAGGCTTACTGCTAAAACATCACCTCTAAATATGGATTTTATGTAATCAAGCCTTCATCGGGCTACTTACAATCTTCGCTAGAATTAAGATGGGTGAGGCCTATAACATTCTTCGCTCATTTTTGTTAATCCGAGCTGTTCCGGGCTTAGCTCTGTGTGATGTGACTCTGCTCTCTGCTATCTACTTGTTTTTAAGTAAAACAGGCACATGTTTCTCTCAATCTGGCACTTTCAGTTCCAGGCGTCATCCCATTAACCTTGGGATAAACAGCCGTGCCTGTGCTACCATGGCAATGCTGACAGAATGGCGATTGCCTTGTCATTTCCGTTTTGTCCCCTGCAGTGAAAGCACGCATGCTGTATGCCGGCTGGCAGACCTCCCAGAATTGGCACACTAGCACTTGCAAAAATCTACGCCGATCAGTCCATATGCATGAGTACCACTGACAACAAAACATGGCCAGAAGATAGAAGGCACAGTGTCAGCAGTAAGGAGGGTCACAGCGGTTGTATAGATGGAGAAGCGCAAAAGAAGATCATCCTATGTGTGTGCTGCCTAATCTGTTCAGTGAATGCAGGCGCATCGGATAACATTTCGAACAACGCTCCTGCTGTCAGTTTCAATATGCTGATAACACTCCAGAGGGTGGAGCCGCACATGCTGCAGCACTCAGGAGTATCAAATGTCCAGGTTAGACAAGCGATGAGCTCACGGCTTGTATGATGTTCAGACAAGCCAAAGGAACAGACTGAGTCGCTAATCAGACAACGGCTGCCAAGGATGATTTCTATTTTTTCTTGTGCCCTCACAAAATAATGGCGTGGTAACATTAACGTTGTTTAATGCAATATCGTACTGTGTGAGATTAGACCCAACACAGTAAAATCGTGCACATGGTGTACACGTTAAACTAGATTATTTTGGCAACATATTAAACTAACTGAAGCTAAAACATGAAGTATATCATTACCAAATACCTAAAAGGTTATGGACCAGCCAATGGACTTGCTCAATATTGCCATTTACAGAATGGTGTCATCAGCACAGCTCATGTATATATACACATGTTTGTTTTTTTTTAACCTTCAAATTAAGATACTGATTCAGTGAGGTTAATCTAATTATACATAGCTTTTGAAGCCTGGATGGGGCCCTCGCTGAGGATGTAGAGCGTTTAAGGGTTTCTATATTAAAAATGAACTTTTAGGCACGGCAAGTAAAAAGCACTAGTCTGTCACACTACGTGCATTTTACAGTCCTATCTTCAGTAAACTGCTAAGCCGGAGCTCCTTTGCATAAAACAAACCGACAGACTTTATCCCTTTGTTCCACTTTCCCTGTGTCAGGCAGATCTCCTTACATGCTTCCTGGCAGCTCTGTGACCTAATGGCTGGGATGTGATGTGATGAAGGAAAGAGAGAGCAAAAGCTGAAACAACTGAGGGAAGGGTGGGGGGCAAAAAAACAAAAAAAACAATTCAGTTTACTGAATGATGCTGATTGTGAGTGTTTAGCAATTAAGATACAAACTCCCACTGCACCAACTATAAGCTGCCAGGAACGGTCTGCAGTTCATTGTCATTTCT
Organism: Haplochromis burtoni; assembly: GCF_018398535.1. Lineage (NCBI taxonomy): Eukaryota > Metazoa > Chordata > Actinopteri > Cichliformes > Cichlidae > Haplochromis > Haplochromis burtoni. The sequence continues at coordinate 319,749 of NW_024582461.1, forward strand.
TGGATTTGCTACAGTGGGGCTCGGCCTAACACCTTTATTTTCTATGCAATGTGGGATTTTGGTATCATTGTAAAACACAAGAGGCTTCTTTGAAAGAAAGAACAGAGGGGAAGATCTACCATAAAGCTCTGATTGCAAATGAGTCTGAATACATTTGAAACTGTATCAGACAGCATGCAACTACAATCAAAGTGAGGAAACTCATTCTGGCAAAACTGGGGCAGCCAATTTTGGTGACTGACTGTTCCAGTCTAAATGGGGTCATGCTGCCAAAACTACCAATGTTACACCACAGTGAAACAACATTTCAAGCGGAGACAGAGTCCTTTTTGCTGGTGTTCAACAAGAGAAATGTAATGAATAAAAACTGGTACTCTTAGAAGTTTCAATACGTCCACAGATGTCTTACCCAGACATATAATAGAAACTTTCAGGTAACTGGAAAGGTGTTTATGAAAGTGAATCATTAGTTGCAACAATTAAGATTTCTATTTCCTGTACTCTCAAAAGGAGTTTCTTGTCAGAATCCTTTACTGGCTAATCTGCATAAGACGACTCAATTATCAGTGAACCATGAAGGTACAAACCATAATGCCCTCAGTGGACGTCGGGATGCTTCAAAGAAAAGTGAAGAAATACGTGAATAAGAACAGTCAACCCAGGAATTGCAAAACAAGAAAATAATTGCAGTCTGCCTACCCACTTTTAAAACATTTTTCTCAGCGTTCTCAACCAATATCCACTTCTTAGTGAGATCTAGTACTTGTATATCAGTGCAGTTGGCGAGAATGAAAAAAAAAGGCGACTGGGGGTCACTGTGGGGGTACGTAGAGGGTGAAGCATGAGTGAGTCTTCAGTTACACTTCACCAAATTAAATGTGCATTTGCTTGACCTTGTCAATTCTGTGATGAACAAAGAGGTAGAGGAAAGCAAGTACACCAAAAATGTCTCTGTTCACAGTACTGTAGTGGCACTGGCTCAACTAGGAGAATTAGAAAGCCTCAGAAAGCTAATACAATATGGCAACAATTGGGCCTCCAGGAAGAAGGGGGAAAAAGAATCACCAACAAAGCATGCATCTTTAAACTTTAGTTTACATTTTCACAAATGATCACCAATTTTTATTTTGCGTTTATATGTAGGGCTGTGCGATATGACAAAAATCTCATATCGCGATATAAGACATTTATCGTCCTGACAACGATATAAATCACAAAAATGTAACATTTTCTGTCAATTCTGTGAATCTCGGGCAGCTCGACTTAAGTGAAGTTTTTCCAGCTGGGCGTCCTTTACCTGGATTCGAGTGTTTTAACCGATGCATGAAACAAGACATTTTTAGACACAAGTTGTAACGGCCGCCATTTTCTTTCAAAGTTTAAGGTTTATTTTTTAGCACCTGACGGCTTTTCCCCCCCCCCCCATCTCATCCGTAAACTGCATACTCTTTCACGTGATTCAGTTTATTTTGAAAAGTCTCAACAGGATCTTGAGCTTTATTGTGAAAGGTTTATGTGGAAAACAAACAAGCGGACAGCGGAGCCACGCGATGGTTTTACCGTCATTGTTACTAACGACAACCCATAAAAACAGGCGCTTGTCCGTCCATAGTGTGGTTATATTTAATATAAGAGAAAGAGAGAACTTTAAGAAATTAATACAGTGACCATCAAAACAATGAAAAAAAATATTGCCGTAAACAGTTTATTTTACGACACCACGAAACAAACGATAGCGTAAAATGAAACGATAGACGTTTTTATATCGTCATCCAATATATATATCGTTATATCGAACAGCCCTATTTACATGCACCGTATTTAATGCAGGTGATAGTTGTACATGTTGGTACATGCAGACCCTGAAGATCTCTATGTAAAAAACTAAAATAAAAGTTGAGTCGTTTTATAACAGATTAGTGCAACAACAACATTTGCAACTGGTAATTGAACATCACAGGGCTGCGTTATTCTAATCTGAATTTTAAATGTTCAAATGTTAAGATTCTGCAGACGCTACAGGAGGATTTTTTTTTCCAAGCTTGTCAAAAGGAAGAAAAAAGTAATCAAAAAGCAAATAAAAGTAAATTAAGCAAGCAGCAATTACATTTTTTATTACAGATTAAATCATACCAGGTTTGGTTCCTTCTCATGATACGTTCACAGCTACTAGATTTCTGTAAGTTCAATATAGGCAGTGTTTTAAAATGTATAAAAGTAATGTGAAATGTAACATTTACTTGTAATAGAAGCTTTATTATGAAATAAACCAAATTCAATTGTGTATGTGCCCACATAAATAATTCATTCAACTCTATACTTGGTTTCCATGTTAAATAGATTTACATTTTAACAATAACACTGTAAAAGTAACAACTTACAGTCTTAAAATGATCTAATTAAGTGTAGAAATGCATTTTAGCAGATAAGACAAAGTTAAATTGTGCTGCTACCCCCTAGAAAGCATTTGAAAATATTCAACTAACAGACACAGTAAACATTTTTTCCCCTCTGTGAGAGAAATATTTCATCACTCATTCAAATGACTTACTCGGTTTCAGGTGACTGCAGGTTTCTCCAACCTTATAAACAGTACTTTAACATAACGACCAAAAACTAGCACCACTGACTAACAATGAGCTGAATTCAATTTTATGATCATTAATATGCAAATTGTCATGACCACTGATCAATGGCCCAGAGTGCCATTCACAGAATGTTAGGAAATAGTTGCAATCAAAGCATTGTAAGATGTAAAAGGTAAAAGATGTAAAAGATGTACCCTTAGGCCCCCTCCTCAGTTAATGGCTTCCTTGACTCCCTGCTCAAACCAGTGATCCTCTCTATCCAGGATATCTACATCCTCAATACTGAAAGAGTGGCCACTGGACATTAGGTGTAATAAGACTGCGGAGTCCTGGACTGATAAGGTAGCTCTTCTGTGCTCCACCATCCTCTTAGCCAGAGGTTGTTTAGTTTCCCCGATGTATAATTCACGGCAATCCTCCTGGCACTTAACCGCGTACACTGTATTACTCGGTTTGTGTCGGGAGACCCGATCCTTGGAGTGCACCAATTTTTGGTGTAGCATGTTTTGGGGTTTGAAAGCCACAGAGATGTGGTGTTTTTAGAAAAAGCGTCTCAGTTGTTCCGATACTCCCACACATAAGGGATCACACTAAAGGTTTTCGCTTAGGCAGCGGTTGTCCTTCTCTGCTGGATTGCCTGGAGCATTCTTTAGATGCCTTTCCAGCTTTGACAAATGTCCAACTGGGATAACCACATTTATTCAGGGCATTTTTTGATATGATGTTACTCTGTTCCCTGACTGCTGTGTCTGTGGGAATAGGGCTGGGCCATATCATACCATTCACAGTAATACCGGTATAATGTTGGGCAATGACAAGAAAATGAAATATCGCGATAGAATCTGGGTAAAACGTGCATGCGCAGTGCCTTTGTTTTCATACGCACATGACGGAAAAAGCATGGTGGCGACGGAGAATGAGAAGGGCGAAAGCGGATCGTTGAACTAAACGGATGAACCAGAATTGGTTTGTAAAAATGCTGCAACTTTAGTGGTGTGGAACTGGTTTGGCTTTTGTCCGTCAGATACACAACAAAGCACTATTTTTGGTAGAGCATGCTAGCAGACCGTCGTTATTACCGTGTTTTTTGAAAAACGTTAACTGACCTCGAAACAATTTTATGTGGTACACGGCGCTCGAAAATCTGTCAAATGTTTTAGTACGACTTTGCTAAGCTACGAAGCCGCACCGCTTGATGGATTGTCGGAGCATTACGGCTATCGTAGGCAGGAGGCTCGCGGAGTGATACGTACTGTGCTTCAACATAATATTACCGTATTGTGTGTGTATAACCTCTTTTTTTATGTCGGCCAATTTCCACTGGAAATGCCTTTTGTATTTGCACTGTTACATTTTTATATAACTTTAATGCACATAAAAAACAGCACTAACAAAGTTGTGGAGTTGTAAAGCATTTTGTCTAGTGTCAATTATATCGTCAGTTATATCGTTATCGCAAATTTTCAAATGTATATCGTGATAAATATTTTTGGTCATATCGCCCTGCTCTTTGTGGGAATCGTGTCTGCTCTGTGGTGTCATCCACATACCTGAACCAATGGCTCAGTGGTGTTCCAGGTTATGATAACAGAGCCTGCTTTTCCACTTCCTCCACATACAAATTACCCACAATGGGTTAAACTTGGGAACACATGACACACCCACACACACATTTCTGCCTGCAGTACTGACCCTTGAAAGTAAAATACGTACATTGAAGACCGTTCCAAGAGCAGACACACTTAGTCAGTGCTTAGGGTGGGGTCATCCTGTAATCTGTTATGGACTGCACTGCTTCACTAATTGGAACATGAGTGAGGGAAGATGAAACGTCATACGAGACACATTCTGAACGTGGCGTTTTGAGCTGCCTACCAACCCTGCCTTAAGACCAAAGCTAGAAAAATTTGTAATCAAGTCAGCTGAGACTGAAGAGTTAACTTGGATGTTTGACAAAATGCATTTCCTACTGAAAACGCTACAAAATGAACAATATCAACTTTTTGGAATTTCCTTACTTTGATGATTGAGCATGCATCAAGACATGCTTGGACACATTACAAAAGTTAGCACTTGAAATTGAAAAATACCGTGTTAAACAAAATATCAGCCCGCTGGGTCATGAAAACATTTTTTTCAATTTGTGAAAAACTTTTTTTTAAAAAAACTTAAAATTACACAATTCACTAAACTCAATTCATATTTTTAATAACAAAATTTAAGCCATCAGACTGGACTTTTCTGGAAAGTAAGAGATGAATCAAGCATAACATTTGACAATTAAAACTAATGTGGTTTACTTTTTTGCTGCTTTTTGGAAAACAGTAAATTGGAAAATTCATGGATAAGCTCACACACTCATTGTCTAACCCGTACCAAACCATAAACAATGATTTTGCTCATTACTAGTACAGCTGTGGCATAAACCTTTCATTGGGTGGTGGTAATGTGATTTGTAATGTGATGCAGACATTTGTGCATCGCATTACAAAAAGAACTATTTCCTGGTTATTGTAGCAGAACAGCAAATGGACTTGGGCTACATATGATCCTGTAGCCAGTAATTGTTTTGCCATCATTTGGAATTTTAGCAAGAAAAAAAAACAAAAAAACAACATCCAATGAAACATTAGATCCAGCGGGTCATTAATCCATGGCCAACTTAGCCATCATATACAAGTGCTTAAGATTCATTTTGAAGTTGCCTTTTATCTATGCTGCAGGTCATATACTGACCCATTTTTAAAATAACAGGAGGCCAGTTGCTTTAGAATTTAGCGATGACTGACATGATAAGACATAGGTTTCATTAAGAGATTGTCCTTTCAGTTTCAATCACACGCTTTCCTCTGACTGCTTCTTGGGTTGGTACGACATGGTAGCTGCTTGCCAAGTCTGGAAGATCAGCATTCATATATCATCCTCGACAACTACAGCCAAAGTCACCACTATGCCTCTAACAGACTCTACCGAAGGCTTTCCTCTGCTGCTATCCATCTGCCATGGAGGTTGTAGGCCAAATTAATTTCTTGTACAGTCCTCAAGCACAAACAAGTTTTCTGCCACTGAATTAGACACAGAGTGCTTTGGGTTTAGCTTGACTTCTTAAAAGCTTTGCCTTCTTCAGAACAGTCAGCTTTTCTAAAATGTGAACAAGCTTGCTGGCTCATCCGAAAAGGATCAAGCAGTATGGTCATCACAAGAAAAGGAAAAAAAAAAAAAACGCAATGAAGTTAACCTGTGTCAAGAAAAAGCTTTTCTCCTGCGGGGGGCTTCCCTGCGTCCAATTAGCGGGACTGAAACCAAATGTTCCAGAGAGAGAAGTGCAGGTCAAACGCATTATCCCCAGGGAAGTAATAATCACAAGCTAGAAAGTGATGAACCCATAATATGGAACTATGATAGGAATGGGCTCTTTGAAAGCCCGTTCATAAGTCTGGCCAATCTGCCTTTTCCATGGGAAAGTTACTGTTGGAGAGCGGCGATTCTGAGGGCAGCGCTGACACTGGAATAAACTCACTCTTATAAAAGTAACTTGCCAAATTAAATCATTTAGAATCAAGCCAAATAAGAAGGTTCCTCATACACTGAAGATCAGTGACTGGAAGTAATGCACATTAATGTTACTGACTGGCCCTTAATTGGTCTACTGAATTTACTGCTACTGTCCCTTTAGTCACAGTCTAGAAAGCCACAGCTTCACAAGAGTAGGCAGGAAAAAAGAGAGAGAGTCTTGTAAGTCAATAGACCTTTCAAGAAAGTCACTAAGCTGGCAAAAAAATTTCCACCACCCCCTTTCTGCGATAAAGAACAAAATACTTGTGTCGTACATGATTTCACATTGATCCGATCATTACAAAAAGAGAATTAAAACCCAGGAAAAGTCTATACACAACCTAGCCAGATGAGTACTTTTTATTCCGCTTTCTTGTAAAGAGCCATTAGCATCCTGTGACATGTTAAAGGAACTGACACTAATTGACAGGTAACACTGAGGGCCCAACCACTACTAGACACTGGAATCTCATTTACCTTGAAGCGAGCCACTTTGTGTTTGCAGTAAAACATGTGTTGTGTGACTAAAATCTGGAGACTTCGCCTGTTTGCGGAGCAGACAGGTTAGGAGGAGGAGTAGTAGCGGGAGATTTTATTTGATTGGCTTAATGGCTGAGAAAATGACACTGTTTTTCCAGAAGTAACAAAATTAAGAGATCTGTAAACTCGGCCGTAAAGGAAAACTGCATGTTTTCATCTAAATTTAAGTCCGTGCTGCTTTTAGGTTACATAACAGTTTCTTTGAAGCATTATCTTAACCCAGACACGTCTCATTATGCAATTAGCAGCGTGACCTCATACCCCTCACTCCACCCAAACATTCAAGATCTCAGCTTTGCCTCCAGCCCGCGTCTGCAGTAGAGGGTGGAGGAAAAGACAAACAATGCATTCGTCTCTGCCCATAAAACAATGTGCCCCACTAAGTGCTTTGAAAGACAAAAGGCCGCTAATGTTTATCTACGGAATCGTTCAGCGATATTAGGCTTCAAATTATTAACTATATTATACATTTTCAGGTAATTTAGATCAGAGTTTAGAGTTTCATCTGCCTTTTAGAACTAATAATAGAAAGCAATAACTTTTAAAACCCCACATAAACACGAAGCATTGAAACGAGATTGTCCATTAGACGCCTACATGAAGCCCAAAAGTCGATTCAAGATCCAAGACCTCTGTCATTATGGCAGCACAACAAAATTACAATTACACCAATCTCACCTGGTGCATGACATTGAAAAGAAAATTTAAAAAAAAGGTATAAAAATATTCTCTCTGTAGTATAATGTGGTTTAAAAAAAAAAAAAAAAAAAAAAAAAAAAAAAAATAGGCCTGTTAACGAGGGTACGAGCCCGAGAAACATTCCCATCGCCATGAATTGCTTTCTACAAAACTGACAATATTCAAATCAAAATCTAAATATGCTCATTGTCTCACTGCGTCAGTGTGAGACTATACATGCATTGATTTCAGGTAGTCTTGCTGAGTTCTGAGAAGAAGGCATCTGATAAGAATGGCGCCACAGCAGTCTCAGAGCCTGAGCTCAATCTTTAATCAGAGGTCATTGTGTTCCACACAGCAGCCCCAAACACATAAAAGCAGGTAGAGGAAGTGCTAAATCATACAGGCATTGGGGTCTAATTGGCCACCAGAATGAGCTCCAGCCAAAATATTGTTTTCCCTTGGCGCTATCTGCTTCCATCTCGTGGGCTTTCATAGAAACTGTGGCTTCCTGTTCTTGGGTGTTGGCCACTGCATAAGTACAACATCCCCTAGTCTGTAAAAATAATCTCCAGGACCTTGTGTAAAGAATGAGAGGGACAGAAATACATTCTGTCCCGCGAGGAAGAGCTTCCCTTACAATTCAAAAGCTCTAACAGTTTCCCCTTTAATTTGGCCAAAAGCCAGCAAGCCAACAAATGCTTTGGTCACTCTGAAAGAATCTGTGGATGGTCAGCACGTAACCAACTATACTAGACTTTTTTTTTTTTTAAATTAATTACAAAAGCATTACTCAAGCTTGTTGGCATGCCACATAGAGATACTGAGAACAGTACCTTCAAACACATTTCAGATGTGCTGTGCTACAGCGTGTGGTGTGAGTAAAAGATGATGCAAGACAATGAATCATTGCAAACTTAGCATTTACACCGCACACTTAACTTAACCTTTAACCCCAGCATGAAAAATTCCCAAAATAATCAGTCCATATTTACACACTCGAGGCCGATTAAACTCACTCTGGGTTACATTTCCCTACTCTTGAATAAAGTGAGCGTTACACAACTAACACGACTAGCGAGGAGATCGGTGAAATGTCTGCCTGTTTATTTCCAAAGCAGCTCAGTGCACAAGAATTAGCTCACCTCTGTGCTTCGTAACAACATGCTAGTGGGAAGCTGTTACAATTTTACGCATTAGTGTCCATTTTATGTCATTTATTGACTGTAAATTGCAATTTGAATTCATCTATATTGTGTTGTAATAAAGACAATATATTGTTAAATGCAAGGACGTGACAGAAACTCATGCTTTGTTGACATTGGCTACTGGAGTTAATTCAGTTACAATTTTTTGCTTTGTGGTTTAAATATTTGTTGTATAAAAAACAAATAAAAAAGTCATTGTACCAAAAACTTATGAGTGTAACATGTAACATCAAGTCCAGATAGATGCTTTATTGGGAAATACACATAGAATTAAACCTCCTGTGTGCCGATGTAAAATAAAGCATTTTTTAAAAGAGCATATATCCAAGAAGAGACATGCTCATTATTCTTGTGCATTCACCTCGTCAAAACAGGAGATAAATGGGGGGAAAAAATATTGTTAACATTATGACGAGCTTTACAAAGGTTCATGTGTATAATTTAACGTAGGTGTTAAAAACTGACCAGCAACATAATCTGGGCGCAAAAAAAAAAAAAAAGGTTGCTTAAATGCCGTATTGTAAAGAACTGTGCTGGAAAGGTTGACAGCATTTCTAGCCCCAGGGTATTTATACATCTAGCTATGCAATTTAAATGAGTTTAGCTTTTTTATTATAAATTTAGTGCGAATTGTGAATTTGGAAGTACCATACTTTATGTAGATTTCTTATAACACGCTTCCAGCTAATTTACGTCATTTAGCTAAGGATTACAAGCCTTATGATTGCCTGGATAATGAGTAGGTTTGAGAGAGTAGGGCAGCGCATAACTAAAATAAATAAACCGAATGATTAAAAGCCTTTTCCTCTTCACTTTATGGTTGTTTTTCCTGCACATTTAAGTTGTTTTTTTCCACACAAAGACCAAGTGTTTTCTCTCTGGGTTTTGCCCTCTGTGTATCAGTGCACACTGAAAGCAATCCAACACTGCATCACTGTAAGGAAGCCTCCTGCTAATTGTAAACAGGAGAGGGTGGTGAGCACTCTGTTGAGCAGAACGCAGATCTCCTCTGTAGAGCTGCAAAGTGAAACACTGATTAGTGATGCTACATTACTCTGCTTTGTCCAAGGGCAACTGTTCCATATCAGCCAACTCTGGGAAACGCAGACGCTAACCTCAGCACTCATAAATGCCCTGCAGCTGCGTGTGATGGACGTTTTAATATAAGAGAGAGTGATTGTATTCAAATCACAGTCAAAATTACACTGAGGGATAATTAGCATTTCAGGAGTAGTAGTAGTAAATGGCGATGAAGATGAAGCACTGAGGCTGAAGTATATAGATACGCTAATGTGGCACGCCATCTGTGCTATATGCATTTATGTTAGTGACGGTCCTCAGAGCAAACACTAAATAATCATTCCTGCATACTCTTACTGCAGAGGGTGCGCTGGTAGATGCCTGCCACAGGGTCCTAATTCCATGGATGAAATGGTATGAGGCTGAGATGACTGTGGGTCACTGTGCAGCGATAAACCAGAACAAGCATAAGGAGGCTGCCGCCTCTCAGGGGGAGAGAGGTTGTGAGACAAGCAGAAACCTCTCACTTACCTGCCTGTCTGTGCATCGGGGATGACCCCACAGTATGAGGTCAGGACTAAGCAGACCATTAGCCACAGTCTGCAGGTGGAGGTGAAAGATCTCCACCCACACAGTGCCCCACTCCAGATGACATGTTATCTGGAATTATATTTCACCAGCTTGTATTATTTTGTAAGAGCTCCTATTTTAAGCCTTTGGTCATGCAGTGCCATTTTTACGGTGTGAAAACCAGAAAATGTCTGGCAGTTAGAGTCAGTGTGAGTCGTTGCAAAATGTACAGGGGAAAAAACAAAACTCGTTTCTAACACTAGTCAAAGTTTCAATATAGATTGTGGAAGAAAAAGAGAAAAGCATGAATGACAGTGAGGAATTTTGACTTTAATCGCACAGCGGAGATCAGCACTGCGAATCACTTGTATACAAGCTGCCTGGGACTGAGATCCATTGTTTACCCTTGTATAACAACCTCCTACAGGCTTATGCCCTCTTCTGTTAATCCACCAGTATTAACAGAAATAATAAATGTGCAAAAACACGGGAGATTCACTGGTCAAAACGAAAGAGAAAAGTAAAGGACAGTTACTCTAAGTAATGGCAAGAATTATTTGTACTAGTTTAGAAAGAAGCAAGGCCAAAAAAAAAAAAAACCAGAAGAAGCCTTAAATCGCTCCACAGTTCCTAAACATTTTCCGAGGCTGCTGTTACTACTTCGGTGTCTGGGTAATGAATGCAGTAGAATGGCTGGTTATAGCCAAAGTTTGTGACCTTCCCCAGACAATCACCCAAAGTCTCCACTTTTAATAAGCGCCTTCCTCTTTGGTTCATGAACTCCCTAAAGAGATACATCCAGCAAACTCCGAGCGAACTCAGCCATTATTGCGAGATATTTAGGTAACAGAGCAAAACAGACACCGGTGGGCCATCTCTAAGACCTTCTTGGCACAGGTAAACATCACCTTTAGCCAAATTATCTTTTCGATTTGCTCCGGTAAAGTTTGACCTGAACTAAACACACGTTTTCATCTGCTCCACGCTGCACGGAGAAGCCTCCACAGAGCCGAACCGTTATTTTCTCAGCTTATTCACACGGATCCAGTCATTCTTTGTCCGGATTTTTCCTTTGCCAGGTCGAGAGCTAAGGCAGAGGTGGGTTTTCAGCGTTTTACTGTCTTAGCGTGTGTCAGAAAGCCTTCGTAAAAACGAACACGCCAGATTTCCTGAAACTTGGTGGGGTTGTGGAGCATGGCTTAAGCAACTCATTAAGTTTTGGTATGAATCCAGACCACTTTATTTAAATTTGCAAAATGTGGCATTTGCCTTGGCACAGGATAGGCTCTCTCCAAGTGCCCTTTCAGTTAAAGCTCAGCAGAGCAGAAAATCTGTCCATGTGTAGTTACAAGTGCGTCAGTCAGTAGATGCAGAGATGGAGGGAGAGAAAAAAAGTGGCAGAAATTAAAACTGAGGGAAGATGAGAGAGCAACAGTGGAGTTTTTTAGCCTTGGGTACCCCGAAACCGCTAATTAGGCCACAAACTCCCAAGATTGCACATGACCACATCCCAAGACGAGTGTTAAGCTTGAGCACAGCGAGCAGCCATTTTAAATCAAGCCGTAATCCAGTCCACGTCTCCCCCTCCTTACTACCCCACGGCACCCACAAGCAAAGTGCTGCTCGGAACTGAGATGTGGTCAGCATTAGGAGCGATGGATGGGGAGGGGAATTTAAGAACAGAAACGAGGCGGGCACTCACATAAAGAGGCAGAAAATTGATTCCCGGGGAGAAGAGAACGCTGCTGAAAACCAGCTACGTTCATTTCAAAATAAAGTTGCTGTAGGCAAAATAAGAGTTTGGAAAAACAAGTTCTCTATTCCCCGTCACAGACTCGAGTTATTCCGTCTCCACTACACCTCACAGATACATGCATTAAGCGATCAATAAGAAGTCCATCTTGTTGTGAGTCCCAACTCACTCAAATTAATACAAGATTGGTGACGTCAGCAAAGTGGCTAATGGATAGCACTAAAGATGCTCGTGTTCTCATGGAGGACTGATAAACTGGTCCTTTGCAGTCTGGTTTTAAAGTGGAATTTTTCCTGAAATGTATTGTGTGAAAATAAATGGCTTTATTTATATTCTCAGCAAAGTGTAGACATTAGCCCACTCGCTCCCCCTCCAACATATGAATTATTTTTTTTCCTCAATTCAAACAAAGGTCCTTTTATAAACCCTACTTACCGCGGGAGTATCATTTTCACCTTTCAGCTTTAAACCTACTGAAAATAAGCGGAAATCAGAGAGGATGTTTGGGTACTGCACAAAAGGTTTAGACTACCACACATTTTGCAATGCAAAGAACAGCTTCTACTCCAATAATTTCATGATACATCTACATTATTTATTATCCCTCGCAGGTATATGAGCTCCAGCTTAAATCAGTCATGAGACTCTGCAAGACAAAGGATGACAGGCCTGAGTGATCTTCTTTTTTCTCCTACTTGCTACCGTGAGAATATGAAGCTGGGTCACCCTAAATTAAAATAAATGTCTTTGTGTTTGCAGAATGATAATGATACCGATTGTTGGAATTTCATCGCAGCACTTCTCAGGGACTATATTTAGTTTTCTTGAATCAGCAATACAAGAGTAGTTATAATTCATAAAGCAAAATTACAGACATTAACCCAGTCACCAAAATCTCATACATGCATTTTAATTACAGAAAAAAAGAAGACAAAACAAGATATCGCACATCCCACAGGCACAATTAGCTCAGAAAATACAGTATTAAAAAAAGGCCTGAACCACTCTGAGCTACAGCCCTCTGTGCTCAGCTCACATCCTCAGCAGCTATTACTCTTGGAGTTGTTCTGCAAGCTAAGCAGGGACAACAATGGCTACATGTTTACACAGCAAGTGTCCTTATAATTTAGACTCTAGACAGAAATCAGTGTAACTCAGTAAAGTAGAGGTAGTAGCGCGGCATAAACAATCTAACAAGCCAGGGAAAGTCAGCGAACTGGAAGCAGTGCTAGACCTCATCAGCTACTTCCATTCTGTTACTCACTGGTTTGAAGGTCTAAGTAGAATTTTATGCCAACATACCTCACTGCACTTGAACAAATGATCATAAATCAAACGTTGTTTTAGAATCCGAGGGAAGCATTACACGTCTTCCAAAATTGTGCCATTATGCCACTATTATAGCCTTGCCCCCTATAGTTAACTCCTCACCTCTAGGGGGATGTGCGCTCATTACAAAGTAAGTCATCATGATTATGAGTTTAAAAATTTGCTGAACCGCAATCTAGCTCATTCTAGCTCATCAGCATAACCATATTAGTGAGGAAACCTGTGGGCTGGCAATCTCACACTTCCTCAATATTGCAGTCCCAGCAGGCCGAGCATGTCCGCATCCATTAAGTTGGACCTGAGCCACCCACTAAGCCTAATATGGTGCCACGAGGCACACTAACACTATGTGACGTCTGAAATTTAATTAATTAGGTTTACACAACAAACATGTCAGTCCAACGCATCAATCTGCTCTAAACAAGGAAACCAGGAAATTTGGCTGCGCTTATCGCAGATGTTGGACTTTGGACTTTTCGCTTTATGCGTCAAGGTGGTGGCGGCCGAAGACTCTGTTCTCCGGACATATCCGTGTATAAACGCAAGCAATTAAGTTATGCAAAACCTCACTCATACAGCATTAACTCAGGGTGCAGGAATCCCTAATTTATTTCAATTCTTAATATATTTACCTCATCTAGAAAAAGGAAACAGATTGTCAGAGGCAGTGGGAAGTAAGATGATTTGGAGCTCAATTCTGCTAAATTGGTTGCTGCCAGTGTGATACATCATGGAGAATTAAGATGCCTCTCCCCCAGCACAGAACTTCGGCAGCCATATTGGCACATCTGTCAAGGGCCCACCCTTGACAGAGACAAATAGACCAATTCTGGCACAGGAAGGCTGATCCAAACTGCTAGCAATAACCAAGATGAATAATGAGCCAGCTTGGTCCCCTCGCAAAATTCATTTTTAATAATTAGTGTTCTTGCACCTCTCATTTTCTCTCAAAATGAGTGCAGGTACATCTACAGGTTGATACACACAGTAGCAAGACTGGAGGAATATAGATGATGTTGTGTTAAGCTTCCATCATCACGTAGAATGCCTGCGACTATAAATGCAGGGTGTAAGACAGATGAATCTCTCTCTGTACTCCTAGGAGGAGGAAATTAATCAAGTCGCTCTGTGGGTAGGCAGTAAAGGAATCTCACAGGATGAGCACAACAAAGTTCAGGAGGACCTTTCGTTTCACAAACTGAATACTGTAAAGGAGCGCAGTCGCTACTGTGGAAACAAAGAGAAAAGTGGAGGAGGCGCTGAAGAGAGAAAACTGATTCCTACTTTTCTGGACAATCAACACTTGTCGTTGGATAATAATCTTTGTCAGGAAGCTACCAGTATGCACGTATAACTAGAAAACAATGCAGCCACACACTGTCCGTGCGTTTCCCTCAAATCCTGGAATTCTGATAAAAGCTCCTCTGACTCGTTGCTTCAGGATCTAATTTGTATTTAATATTTTTCTTTCCCCATAACAATTCTTTGAGTTATTAGTCTGCGCACACTCTACCAACCAGGGCTGATCGAGCATGCTCAGGCCCTTAGGGAGGATTCGCACATATGTTCTGCTTCAGTGCTTGACAGTGGGCATGCCTGACGTTTGGTGGGGGAGCAATCTTTCCTGGCGCTATTGTTGTAAGCTAACAGAGCTTTGATCGGCAGCTAGGGTAAATCAAGCTAGCTCGAAAGCAACGTGGTGGTTGCTAACATAAAAGATCAACTTCTCCTTCACGCTTCACGCACAAGCAGCTACCGCGCTCTCACGGGATGCCCTCATGTCGCGAGCTGATTAGGCAGCAGCTGCGGCGTTCTTCGTTCACATTGGGCAAAAGTTAAACTTCTTCCAACTATTCATCACGAGCAGCATCAGTAAATACACGACTCAGCCGAGCAAGAGTTAGGATGGCATCCCGTTTAAAATGCCTGCGTTATAGACGTGTGACTCTTTCCTTTGTTTAGCAAGCAAGGAGAATCAGCGCGGACACTTCAACAGTCTGGAATATGTGAGCGGCCTCTGGGTGAGTGCGCGCAGCAGTTAGGTGACAGATCTGTTTAAAGTGTAATGACTCACTAATGCACATTTTTGCATGGTTAGTACAAACATATTGGATTGTAATATCAGTCATTCTGATTGGAAACTCAAACGAGATCGCGTCTATCTAAAAATATCATTCGACTTTACTTTCATTGGAAATTAAATCTAACTGTAATTTCTAGCTTACATTCAAAATATTTCATCCTTGGGGGGGAAAAAAAGGATCAAACAAATTTTTTTGTGTTAATTCGGAGAGCAAAATGATTCGTTCTACATCATGATTCAAAACAATCAGGGGAAAATCACCTCCATTTATCATGAAAAACTTGTTTCATCACTTGGAGCGTGGTGAGCCGCTTCTTTCATCGGGGAATGAGAGAGAGCAGGAGGGGGAAAAAAGTCATCTTCATCCCTGAAGATTACGTCCTGAAGGCTATGCCCCGTACATTACCCTCTATGCTTACTCATAGAACATCCATATAGCGAGGGACCTTTACTTTAAACTCAAGTGCTTCTTATACACGGAAGTCTACTGGGAGCAATCCTCCTCTCGATTCATTACCTCCAAGAGGCAGAGCTCCTTCTGTTGGGCACCATGACAACATGGCATTGCTCTTTTCCCTCCAGCAGTTGTAAGGGGGTGTCAAAACGCAGGAGAAAAACTGCACTGCCTTCAAAAGCACCGAGCCAATTTAAGGTTACATGAATCACAGGGTTTAACATTTAACCTAACTAAGCAACCGGAGAGGAATAGACACATTTTTGAAACCAACCCAATCACTGGGCTCTAAAAATCAATCCTGCGGCGTGTTGTTTAAACAAATGTGTGTCTTAATAAAGATTTATTTATAGTAAGATCAATTATACAGCGGCAGAGTAATTTGCAATTGACAAGTTTATCTTAAAAGCTAGGCAACAATTTTTTGCTTATTAGCTATGAGGGAATAACGCAATACATCTCAAGAGGTGAAGCCAAAAAATAAAAAAAATTAAGAAACTCAAATCGCTCGCAGTGCCAGAGCAGAGGGTTAATTCAAAACCAAAATAAACAGCCCTGGCAATCAAGAACAGTGAGTTACCTAATCTTGTTCTGTATCCTCTAAAGTACTAATTAAGTTGGATCAACATAGCAGTTGATTGAAAATGACACTTCATTCACTTCATTATGTGAGACATGAGTGGAAAGATTGCTAATGATCATGGGCAACCTCAGTGAAGTGGAATAAAACAGTTAGGCTGAGGGGAAACATAATCCACACATATCAGACAATCCCAGGCTCTTCCAGTTGCTACAACTGCTTGTCGGGGTGGCTTTCATCCAAACACCCATAACCGCTACATGAAAGACAGTAGGAGCTCTATTCATATGAAGCACTGAGCTATTAGTAAGTTATTACTGTGAAAAATTACTGAAATGCAGAGCCCTTAGCTATGTTATTAATTTGCAGAGGTGGACTACTAGATCATCTGAAGGATTATGGTTTCAGCGTGTGCCCTTTACAGCATTTTTAATTTCACCAATTTTGCAGAGTCATTTTTCCCCCAAACCAAAATCATAAGTTCCTACAGTGATCAATGGAAGGACCGTTTAAAAATAAATAAATAAATAAAACAACGACTGCTTCAACAGTCTGAAATGACATGCGAGATAATTCAGCGACTACAGAAAATCTCATAATACAACGGAGGGGGGGGGGAATGACAATTTTCTTTGGGACGCTGATCTATAATTTTCCCCAACATCTAGTGCTGGTATTTCTTCACTGTGTTTTTCTTTTCCGTTTCTCATTCTACACACTGTTACAGGGGATCAGGCGTAATGCTTCTGCAAATGCACGTTAAGGTACTCCAACTGTTGTGCTGTAATTAAACTAGAACAATAAATCCACAAGAGACCAATCAAAAGCAAACTACTGCATATATTGGCCAAAAACATAAAACTTATGATGAAGGAAGCCAAAGAAACTAACAGAGATGATGTGAAAACCTGCAGAGATATAAAAAGGGGAAAAATGATGCATAGCTATGTTCCTGTGGGAGTCTTACAGTGAGTATGATATCATCCCTCTTATGAAAAATGCCTCCATGAACACTACACGAACACCCCCCCTCCCACACACACACACTCACAGCATGCCTTAAATAACTTTTAATCAAATTTCAGGGTGCAGGTTTCGAGGCTACTTTTACTGAGGTTCATAATCCAAGCACACAGGAAGGTGATGTGTCATGTGCTTCACTCCTCAATGCACTAGACTAATATGTACAAAGTAAGGGGTTAGCACCCTCTTATGGAAAATACGAAGCAATAATGAAAATTATTAAAAGCCAACTCACATCACTGTCACGTGTAGCCAGATTTTTTAGAGAAAAACAAAAACTGCGCAAAAATCACTCGTCCTATTGATAACGCAGGCGAGTTTAAAGAAAAAAGATCTGATCATCAAAAATTACATTTTTTTTTTCCATCACTATGTTTTATTTTAGCCTGAGAAACATCATTTCACATTCTTGGAATGCCCTCACTCCTAAAGTAATCACACTAGTGGCACAATGCTCCTCTATAGGTTACGTTCAGTACTCGTGTGTCTCGCTCACAGTGCTAGTCTATCTATGCAGTTGCTTCTAGCTTGAGGCTAGCCCGACTGTGTGCGTTTCTTTTTACACTCACTTGCACAGAGCAAATGCCTTTAATAACCATTTAGCTGCTAAGGCACGCTCCTCTGTCCTCCATTCACAGCCTTAGCCGCTAATTACCTTCCCCAAGTAATGACCATTTCTGTATTCCCTCAGTTCTTTCCTTTTATTTTTTGTACAATCTGCCAGCTGTCTTGACTGGTAGGAACTGGTGGTCTACACGGACCTGAAATGAATGTCCAAAAATCAAATCGTGTCAGCCAGTTGCCTATCTTGATAGTTTTTTTTTTTCCTTATTTGTTTTATTTTATTTTTTGGCCACCATCCCAGCATAGAAAAACCCAGATACCCAATTACCGGCCCTTCTCTTGCCAACCATGAACAAACAGCATATCAAAATGAGACCTTAGCAAGATAGTTATAAAAAGAAGTATGTCAATGGTGCTGCAGGCTGTTTATTAACGATACCTAACATGCTGTCAAAAAACAAAGCCCTAGAATTTAATTGACCAAAGACGCATGCCAACCCAAGCCTGATGTTCTAATTAGAAAATAAGAAGGACCTCAGCATGAATATCAAGATTGTGTCCCACAGGAGTGTGGACTCAGGTGTGGTCAAAAGATGTTCCTGGCAAATAATTTATAAGTCTTTTAAATGGGAGGGGGGATGGCGGGAGAGGGATCAGACTAGCTGCATAGCCTAAAAGTAAGAAATCATTATCATCTCATTTATAACTGATATTAGCCATTTGCAAAGTGCCGTCATCAGTATTCACAGCAGCTGATAAGAGATGGAAGAAACACCTCAGTTATGTTATTGAGTTTTGACATTGTACAGTTTCCATCAGAGGGCAGTCTGCAACAAGTAATCCATAGCACTGAGATTGTTAGTAACGACTCAAACAACTACACATGACAAATGTTACTGAAATCTGTTATTGTGTCTCAACGAAAAAAAGAATATGAGCGATATATCAGCTTTATAAAATCATCAAATATTCACATTTGACTTAAAAATCCTATATCACTCGTGCTCCATGTACAAGGTTAAACAAACTGGCAACACAAACATTTCAGTTTTCATTCAAAAATACTTTAAATGTCACTGTGAGTATAATTTACCCATTACCAGGCATTGCTAGCAGCAGCTAGCACTTGCTTCCCTGCAGGTTAACGTCCGTACAGGAAGAATGTGGTTACGCATCATTTGGGTCAACTGGTGATTTCACTTTAAACCCACGCAGCAGACACTTTTCATTTTCTACATCCAAGTACTGCAGACATGTGTTGATTAGCATGACTAATACATGTTTACATTTGGTCCTGAAGAAAACAAACAAACAATATCATTATTGGAAAAAGCTTAAATGTTCTAAGGCTTTTCAGCTTTTTATTCATGTCTATCACTGAACATTTAACCAGTGTAAAATTGATGTGTGACCCAAAACAAAAAGCAAAAAACGGTTGCTCTCATCAGTATTTTGTCACTTCATTTGCTAAAAGGCAAATTTCAAATTTTGGTCGATGAATGCATGACAGGACAGAAATACCAATGAAGCGCAAGACACAGTTACAGTGTTTTACAAGAGTGGTGGACCATCTAAACTAAATCAATTATTACAACCACTAACATCATTGGAAAAAAGAAACACACACTCTGACCTTTAGGGGAAAAGAGCAGAAGCACCATTTCATGCAGCAAATGCCATATATTTGGAGTGTGGCCATTACTGAAGGTACAAATTAAAGTCATGTCAGGTATTTGTGATGTACCGCCTCACTTAATCCTTGCTACAGGTGATTTTTCACCAGGCTTACTGAGCCTACTGCCATTACACATTGGCACAAACACAAAATACTAAGTGGGCTAGGGCTGTGCCACATCATCTCGTCTATGATAATCCTGATATAAATGTATTGTTGCTATGGCGATGCCATGCATTCATGCCGCCTTGCACGCAACAATGAGACAAGCCCAGGCAAGTCTGACAGCAAGACCTTCTGATGACAATTTCGCACCTATAAAGGAAGCCACTTCAACAACCTCGCACAGAAACGCAGTCGTTTTTAAATTATGCACGAAAATTGTTTCCAGCATTAGTGGGAACAAAGTCGTTTCAGCGCTTGAAGCGGGAAAAAAAAAAAAAAAAAAAAAGGCAGCACACCGTCAAGCACGACCAGGCTATGAAGGAGAAGACACTAGCAGCTGGTGATGTGTGACCCAAAAGTAAACAAATGAGTCAACCAAGCAACACTTGCTGCACTCGCTAGTTGCATTCCATATGACAGGAAGAGCAAACGGTGGATGGAAATTACTGATGTGAAAAGCAAAGCTTTAAGCAGCGAAGCTCGGCCCAAGACAAAACATCACAGGTAGAAAATATTTCTCCGTTTTATTATGTGACAATACTATATAAGAGTTTAGTTTAACAATAAAGTAACTCAAGTGTTAAGTATTCATGTTGTATTTGTACTTAAGATTTCCATGGAAAGCATCATTTAGGCTACTTTTGTGCTTCCATGTGACTTGAGCTGTGTCATTGGATATAATGCTGTGTCACTGCCACCACACTAATGCTGCTGCTGGAACCTCTTTTCACTAGATTCACACTTCAAACTAGGAAGTGTGTCAAAAGATGGAAAATGCCCTGTATTTGCCTACATTTAAAAAAAGCTGCTGCATGTAAGCTGCGAGCAATAAGTCTAATTCTTTATTTCTTTCTTAATCAGAAGTATCACGATATAATTTTGAGGCTATAATGCCCACCGCTAAAGCAGACCAATGCCAAAAACACTGTATATGGCATAATGTTGCATCATTATCTAATTAAAGAACCAAAGTTGTTTATATGATCACAGTTAAAATGTGATCAGGGCTTCCGTTTTTGTAGGCTGCACAGAAAACAATGGCATATCTGAAGTGACCAGAACTCCTAAAACAGGCACCACACACCTTGTGGCGAAAGAGCAATCACGCTTGGATAGTCAAAGCAGGCATTCTTTTCACTGCCTTTACTCGACAACTGGGAGAGACGAGGGTCACAATCAGGAGTGACATGAATACCAAACAAACTTGACTCCAAAGTAGCCACAGTTTGTTTTTGTTTTTTGTGTTTTTATTTGCACAATTTTCTTGCCTAAAACCACAAGAGTCTAGGTTCACAACTGGAGCGCCGAGGACAAAATATTCCATCAGTATATTCATTTTCAGAGCCACGATGCACTCCGCCAGCAGAGGGGCCGAGTTAGTTATTTGCAAGGTGGTGTTTTTGGAACTTGGAACCTGTAAATACGATTTTACCGAGTGCTCCTCCCTTCCTGAGCTCTTCCAGTAAAGTGCCCTCCATCAAATCACATAACCCCTATTTCCCATCGGAGCTGCTTGATGGCCTACAGAGGGCTATGTTTGCGCCGGGGTGTGGACGTGTACAGCTGAATGAGAATGAATGCTTTGAAGGAACAAACTGGATATGCTTATCAATTCACCACCACAAAAACATCTTCTGCTCTGCATACAACTGTGCACACATTTTGCATCCGAGCCCAATAAACAGGAAATTTAAAGACTTTTACCATTACAAGCAGTGCCAAATGTTGCGTGCTATAAAAAGAAAACAAATACCAAGTGCTCAGCAGGTACTCAGATACATTAACTCATGGTCTTGTAAAGTGCTGCTGATGAGTCAAATAATGAGCCATGCCATTATAAATGCATAGAGCCCAGTGCTTTTATACTTTTTTCTCCCCTTACAGCAAATTTAGATACCAGAAAATGGGAAAAATTAAACTCTTAAAGCATTTAAATACAGCTTTAGCTTAGAAGTTGATAAAATATGCTTCTGATAGTTTAAAATATTATACCGTGACATACCATTTTAAATATTTTGATACATTATTTGAGCTCAGCTTCTTTCCTTATTTACAGGTTTATAACTCTAAAAACTTTCCTCCAAGACTACCACCCAAAAAGATGTGATATGCAAATTTATACCAACTGTGAGATTATTTACAAGCATAAGAGTGCACAGAATGAATCATTCATTAAAGTATACATCAGACAGTTCACTGAGGGCTGCTATATCCATCCATCTTCGAAATGTGTTAAGGTAAACAGCTAAGAGATTGCAATACAGAGTAAGCAAGTCTTCTCAAAAACATTTATTTAGATTAAAAGCAAAGCACCAATAACACGGTTAGGAATTAAACAATTACATTTTCATAGTACTGCTGACAGCATCCATCAGTCCTAATCTATACTTTTACAAATGAGATAGTTAACTCATTATTTCCCGTTATGAATCTGAACATAGGCTCGCTCCACAATATGTCACTGCTGTTCACTCCAGAGTGCATTTGTTTAATTGCTCTTATTAAAAGCATACATCACAGGTATGCCATTATATGAATCATAAATGCTTTATTAAACCCATTTTGCTAAAGCGAGGAGGGGGTGGGGGGAAGCTTGATGGCGAAACAGCAGGAAATAAAATGGAAAATGGTGGGTAAGGCAGAAAAGGTAAGCAATTTCCCCTCCTACTTAGGCTCCAGCCAGAGCATAAATGAGAGTTCACCTGAATAGGACCAGTAGGGGTCATCAACTGTCCTCCTCTCCCTCATTACGCCTGTGCCTCCATAATGGTTGCCTCCAGTGTGGTGACCCGACGCGACTGTGGGAGGGAGAGATACAGGTCAGAAAACTCAACAGGGAAAAGAAACATTTCTTTTGCAATGCAAACACATACTATGACAAAGCTCCTGTCCCTGCAGCAATTCAGTCTGGATTTTTACTAGTTCACAAACTACTGAAAGGATTTCACGCATAATCAGCCGAACACAGATAATTGCAATAAAATCTCCTGGTTTTCTATTTGAATACGATTTGATGGATATTAATCAGAAGGCTTGTCAGTCGATGTTAGCTAATCAAAGATATATTCATATCTGCGTATCTTGCATTTTTGTGTGTGTGCAGCAATATTACTAAAATGATAAAAACCACATCGTTTTCTTTTTCCTCACATAAATTGTTGGAGGGACACATAGAGCACAAAGAACACAATTAATAAACCGGCAGAGCAAAGCCAGTATTCCCCCATGCATGAGATTTACTTGGCCACCCAAGAATATTATATGCCACCAAAATATAAGTGGCCTGTCATTTTAGCATTTCTCCATTTTTTTTTTTTGACAGAACTGGAATAATGTGCTCTTATTTGTGCACTAAATTTTCACACTGTCCATCCCTGGCTTTTCTAGTCTTGTGGTCCCCTGTCAGCAGGCTGACCAATCATCGCTGTGGCAGTCCTTGACATAACTCAGCTACCTCGCCAAAGAAGTGTTGCATGCAGACGGACTCCAGCTCCACTGTTTTAGACCACAGCCGGAGAAGGTAGTCCTGTTTCTCTTCTGCTGTGAGCTGGAGGGTCACTAACCAGAACTGGATTAATCCAAGCTCACAGAGGCTCCAGAGCAGAACAAGGACTACCATGGTTAGATGAAGTACATAGTAATGCAGTGGGGACTCTGTACATGCAATAACAACCTCGCTGAAGAGACGCGCGCGCACACACACACACACACACACACACACAATACTGTTTTACTTTGTGTTTTTGCCTGAGATATCTAAAAACCTTTTTTCGATCACTGTTGATACACACATCAGGTCAGACTGCCTTGAATGTGTGTTTCAGAGTGCAGCTACTCTAATCGTTTGAGTTTGGTAATGATCACCATCACCAAGTTTATCCTACAACCCACTCTGGTGCCTCCTACACTCTTGCAGTTAACATTAATCACACCCTTTACAGTAGCAGTTGGTCTAGAAAAGAAACAGTCTAATTAGGCTGGACTGTCATTATGCTAACAACATATGCATGGATCCAACAGTATCACAGCAGCTTTTGAGCTAAGCTCCAGTAATGTTCAGACTGCCACATTGCTAGGAGTGCAGGCAATTGGTCCCATGTCTTTCAGGCCACAACTGTCTTTCACTTGTGGAAAATTACCAGCAAGAAATCAAAAACACTCAAAACACAATGGTACAACAACGTTAGGGGGACAGATTGTTCTTAAGCATATCTGCTCCCTAAAGCATGAAACCCCAAACTACAACAACCAAACTCATTGGGGAAAAGAAATGCTCCAAAACAGATGCAGCCGGAGGGCTAGGGTGGAGGGAAAAAGATTGTCTAGTTGAAGTTATTGTGGGATGAGCACACCTAAAAATAAGAATGTTTTGTGTTGCTTTAAGGATTCAAAACCCGCTGTAGGTTTCAAAAGGTGGAGACGTGGTAATTCTGGTTCGCTGTTGCTTCAAAGATGCAAGAAAGTGGGTGAGCAGATCGTTTCTGTGTAGGAACAGCAGGGCGAACTAAAAACAAAACCAGAGACGACAATCTGCTCGACTGAAAATGGAAGAAGCCACTGTTACTTCTTTCAACATACTTTCTGAATCCACTGAGATTATCCATGTTGTATTAGTTTTTGTACAACTGGTTGGTATGTTGAGTATTGTGTTCTCACCACTTTACATTCAATTGGACACAACAGCCGTTAATATCACTTTTCAAATGCAAAAAAAAAAAAAAAAAATCTATTCATGTGGGTTCAATCATCACTTCATTCTCACACAACACTTACTAAAGAGTAAAAAACAAAACAAAAAACATTTAGCACTTAGATCACAACTTAAAGTGGGCATCATTTGCTCACTTGTACATCCCTAGTCTCGTTTGGTCTGGGATTTTATTTGATTGTTAGGGAGTGATAAAATGACAATGTTTGGATAAAGCTTTTTCTTTTGGATGAAATTATAAATGCTACAAATGGGTAATTTTAGCCTATTCATAGGCTGCTGCTAGGTAACATGATGACATCATAATGTAATAGGGACAGGAACCTTCAGGGGCCTAAGCTGTACCTGAGCGCAAGGTCTGACTGTGTTCACAGATACAATAATAGACCATCAGACAGCATTTGTGTAAGGTTTTTTGTTTTGTTTTGGTTTTTAAGCAGACACTTTTCCCCTCAAACAGTGCTTTGTTGAAGCACCTCTTCAACAATTTTAGTTTCAGCCTCTCTAAGGTCTCTCTCTCATGAAAAACCTGGTGGTGGGGGAGGCTGGGGACAGTGCCACTCTAGCCCCACCCCTGAACCCTGACTAAAGGGTGTTTTTTGACCATAAAGTCCATCTCCCAAGAGCGACTCCCGGTCCCCGCCGGCATGCCTACACCACAGGATCTCTGCGGCTGCATGCAGGAGTGAAGAGAAGCCCAGAGGCAACAGACTCACTTGCCTCAGGGGGCCTGTAGAGCAGCAACAGGAAGGGAGATGAAGAGCAAAAGCCGACAGCCAAATGTCACGTGCCGCTGAAAGCGGCTGGTTGAGAGACCCTGACCGATTTGGAGACAAGGGCGGCTGGAGGTTATCATTAATAATCCTTTCACAGGTTGAACTGCAGAAATCCTATGACTTTTAATTCTTCTGTATGGATCTTGTTGACCAAGTGACTCTCCCCCCAAAAAGTCAACTTGGCTGGAGCTGAACAAAACAGGTTGGGCTTTCAGGGAGCGGCAGAAGTTCACCACTGTAACGAAAAGCACTTGCTTTCCAACACAAGAAATTATCTTGTTATTACAATAATCGTAAATTAAGTGAAAATTCCATGAATCGCTCAGCCGTATAAGAGCTAGTGCAAAGGAAGAACCCAGATATTTCAGCACAGATCTGGATTACACAACTGGCCTTGTTGGCAACTGTGCTCTTTTAGCTGGTCCATGTGTGCCACGCCAGTGAATGCAAAAACGAAAAGCTGGTTATAATAAAGCAAGAAGTCAAAGACAAGAAAACATAGCAACCCACACCCAGTATTTGTTTATTGGTTTAAATAAAAATCAGTCTGAAATGACACAATTTCTGACTGTCCACTACCATTACACTTCAGACAAAGCTCTGGCCTGTGGGCATGGTATGCGATCAAAGCCAATTGTAACATAAGCCATGAGCCACGCAACATGCCAACAGTTAGAATTTTTCTTTTGTTGAGGGGACATTAGCATCAAAAATAAAAAATAATCCACTGTGTCTTCAGTTCCTCAGATGCTGAGAGTGCACTAAGACTCAATTGCATTTGCTACTGAAGCCAACAAAGAACATTTGGCGTGCTCCGCTCGTGGCAGAGACGTTTTAGAGTTAGCAGAAGCGGCTCTGGCAAGTAAATAAAGGGGCAGCCTATAAGGCAGCTGCTAATCCTTTGAGGTTGAGCCAAACTAGCCGCAAGGTGGGCATTATGCAAATGTGTAACATAGTGACTTAGATAGGTCTCAAAAACAAAATAATATGGACACTTTAAAAACTCTGTGCATTCGCTGCCTAGCATTATTTACCAAAAGACTGAGAAACAGATCATATTTGTTTTAATGAATTTTCTCACAAAAATCACAACAAAAATAAAGCTTTAATGTCTCAATTTGCAACACAAATGTGACAGGATTTCCCGGCTCTTACTGTATTAAAAGACGCAACACTGCATCAGGATGTCGTAACAATAGCTATTTAATATCACACTTGTTAGTGTTCTCATGAGGTTAAAGGAAACTTTGAAACAATAGCAGAACTCCCCGGAGTCCTGAAGCCGAACCACATTTAGACAGTGAGTTGTAGTTGGCTTGATCAGCATCGCCGCTCATCGAATGAACACACACACACACACACACACACACCCCTCCAGCCACTTAAGACAACCGGAGCTCTTACTAATAGTTGCATCATTACCGAGGATTAATTAAACTAAGCACAACTTCAAGCCAAATCTTTTCTTGCACTTAAAGCCAGTGCATTACTGTCTCCAAAATTGGTTTCCACTAAGGCGTGAGCTACATACACACCATTTTCCAAATCAAATTCATTGCTTGGAGGGAGGTCACAGAGGCTACATAAGGAAAGGCATAAACAGCTTCTTTGTCTTTGTCAGATGTAGCGATTTACCATGGGGAGTCACGGGTTAATAACAAGTGTGAAACAGAGAGGCAGGGAGTCTGTGAGACTTGGAGCATATTTGAAGGCAGGTTGTGAAACAGGAGGGCTGCACCGTCTTTGATCAGAGAGCATAGGAGACAGCACCATGTCAACAGTTTACACACATCCATGTCAGCCGTCCCCTGTGGGCAAAGGATTAAAGCCACAGCATCTCTGATAGAGCAGAGCAGACAACACAGTCGGTGCTGGGCCTGAAGGAGACTGAGGAGAACCGTGCTGCAATTAAACAACATACTTAAATGCGGAAAGCACATGTGGAACACAGGTAGTCAAATAAGATATTTTATACCATATATTTTTGGCCTGCATCGCCCCACCGTGTGGAATCTCACAAAATAAAGGCTTCCAAACAACTACATAACAACAGTACACTGTGTAGCCTACAGAAACAATTTTTCCCCCCTTTTTCATCGCCCCGAGGGCAGTTAAATCATCTGCACCACCATTAAGCCCTACTATTTGTTCCATAATATCACACTCAACAACAAGCCAAGAACCCCTGAGAGCTCTTGAAAAACAGGAGCCTAACAACAACCACAGGAGCATTTAACTTGCATTAGTCATTGGGGACAGAGATAAAAATTCAATCTCATCACCAGCATTAGTATCAGGTATGTGAAGGATAGTCGGGCTAGCACATCTATGTCACCAAGAGGATTATTTGAGGATGGATTAAGCTATCAAATACATCCTGAGTTGCAATGTCTGTGTAATTTGGATAAACCGTGACAGAGCGCTGGTGTGTTTAATGAGGTAAATTCTATCATCTATGACTGAAATGCACAGCGAAACTATCTCAGTTTATTACTGTAAATTGCTTAATGCAGTCAATTAATAAACTGACAAATTCTCTGCACAGATAGTTTTTGTCCTTTGCCTGTTATCGAGGCAATTACACATTGTATGGAGAACCAAAAGTGCCAAAATAAAATAATAATCTTTTTTTTTAAATCATTAATTTTCTCATATTAATTAAAATATCAGTGCATTAAAAACATGTTGAATTGTTTCACTATTTAATAAATTATTTCATGGTTCCTGTACAACATGAAATAATTTCAACTGTCACTGCAGCTCGTCAGCAGACCCAGAAGACTACATAGCAAGTAAAGGCAGACCATTCCCAGATAATGGTCTGATACAGTGGGTATCCCAGTGGTATAGACAAGTTTGAAATACTACTGTTTGTGTCATCAAATACACTTGGGATCTTTTTTTAAGGTCAGAATTTAGTGGCTTAATCTTTAAATATCTAAGCCTTTATTCAAAAGTGCTGCGTTTTCAAAGGTATCAGGTCTCATCAGCCTAACAGCCAGCTCGCCTCTCAGCTGACCAGGTGGTCAGACCTCATGATACCCACCAAGAAAAGCCTCCTCCTGGCACACTGTTTTCACAACCCAAACACTCACTCAGCTCTCAGTGGAGGGTGAACACGGGATATAATTCACTTCACCGGGGAATTATACTTTCTGTGTCCGTGAGTCCGCTAGGGGCCATTCAGGTGCTGGTGTCATAAATTACATCATTAGACAGTTAGCGCGAGGGTCCGTGTGCCGGCCTGTTTTATGTGATCGCGCAGACTAATCTGCGGATAATTGACTTTACAGTGCAGCAATTATGCGCGATCCTCAGGCGGCACTGTTGCTGCAGATGTCGGACTATAATCGGAATGACTACTCGGCCTTCAGGTCTCCAGCCACAACAGAGTATAATCTAGGCTTTCAGATGACATCTAACAGGTGATGTATGGATTATTGCAGTGTTTTATTTATTCCACAATAATTACATTTGGCCGAGTTAATCATAATGTTTCTCCAGAGTGCTCTCAGTACATTATTTCATTAAGTTCAGATGTGTTATATTTGTTTATAACTGTTTACTTTCAATTAAAAAGTGAGAGTAAACATATTTTAAATACAAGGAGGAAAGAGTATTTTTCACCAGGAGCACAAACATCCGGACCAGGATGTTAACTCTGTGGATATTCTGATGACAAGCCTGCTCCATAAATAATTATATTATCTCTTTTTATTATTTATTCAACTGTATTCTAAACACCAGCTGTCTGTTAAAGGTTTTTCTACTAGAGGTAAAATAAATAAATTGTTCTTTGTTTTTTTCTTCAATGAGCATTGAGTTATGTAAAAAAAAATAAAAAATAAAAATAAAAAAAATGTTTTTAATGAATCTGCTGTTGATTAATCAGAAACACTGAATTTAACATACCAGTGTACTCCAGTCCAGTGTTTGACCTTTCAAAATAATTTCATATTAACCGGCCATTCATAGTTGAGCATTTTGCTAAAAGCTTTACAAAAATGTATATACATTTTAAAAGAACACAGGTAATTAGATCTCTTATGTGCCATTTTCACTGTAAAAATTAGTCAATAGTAAAAGAGGCAGTAAACTATGCAGTGAAGCCAAGCTGATGTTATAAAAAGATGCTGCTGTGTTACTGTGAGCCGTCCTCAAATCTGGACCCCTGACAGTGGTTGTCAAGTAGAAACTAGAAAGTATGCAAATACAAACTCTGTACTTGATATTGAGAAACTTAAATTAACTAAAAAGGCATAGTGTCCACTTGATTCCCCGGCAAAGTCCCCTAACTTTGATAGCTGACCCATGAAATAGATTCATGAAGCAATTAGGGCTGCCACAAACGATTATTTTGATAGTCGACTAGTCACCGATTATTTATGCGATTAGTCGACTAATCAGATCATCATCCACTGGACGTAAAACTACAGCTTATTGCACCAGCAGCATCTGCTCTTATATAACTATCATTAGCTTACAGCTTTAAGCTTTTAAGGTGCTAACTAAAAATAAAGACAAGATGATAGTTTATTCAATTTTAATGAAATTTGCAGATTGTTTCGGTAAAGTTTAATAAACTCCTTGCTATCTAAAATATAACAGGACACCGGAGTATATTCTCCAGCATCTCACACTTCTGATAATCAGCTGTCTGCTTGACGTTTATTCAGCTGTGTAAAAACTATAACTTTAATCTCAGCCAAACCGATTTACTCAGGAACAAATAAAATACTAAAAAAAAAAAAAAAAAAAAAAACCAAACAACAACATTTTTAATTTATCTAAGTGACTCATATATATTTAACCTGAGTCGCGAAAGACGGCGGTGGGTTTGAAAACAATTTGCCGGGAGTCCGGTGTTCTCACGGCGCTAGTGACCTAGCCCCCGGCTAGCTATCGAGCTAGTGGGTAACAGACGTCTCCGAAAACGTCGGAGCGCTTTTGAAAATATGTGGTGTCCTGATAAACTGAGCCGATATTTGAGGTTTACACAGCTACATTCTCGCCTGAAAATATGTTAAACGTTTATTTTGTGACCCAGAAAGAATAATAAGAGTAATATTAAAACTAACTAGCTCCGCCATTGTTGGAAACTAAGCTGGGCCGCGCTATGAATTCTGGGACACAGCTGCTTCTTCTTCTTCGGGGTTTAACGGCAGCTGGCATCCTTGTACATGCAGTGCTGCCATCTTCTGTTTCAGTCCGTTATTACACTCTTAAATCCTGCTACTTATTCCTGCGTCTTTTGCGATCTTACAAAGCTTCAAACGACACGTCGACTATTAAATCAGTCGTCGACGATTTTGATAGTCGACGTAATCGTGACTAGTCGACAAATCGTGGCAGCCCTAGAAGCAATGCAGCACAGCAGGCATAACATATATTTTAAAATATTGGAAATTCTTAATTTATGTAATTATTATTAGTATTACTTTAATTTTTTTTATTAAAAATAAAATATCAATATTTTAACTGGTCAAGGGTTCATTAAGCAATTTAATTTAATTAACAGCATATTTAATTATGAAATTATTTAATTTTGAGACTCTTAGCTATCCATAACAGAAAACCCTGCCAGATGATATTTAAAAACTAAATCCACACAAACCCAAGTCATGCAGTTTCATTTAGTGCTCAAAAAAAAAAAAAAAAAAAAAAGGGGGGGATAATGCTTCAAAATCTAAAAATGGATTTCCAGAAATAGACGACCAGGCCCGTTTTTCATGATGTGTTTTGGTTTCATCTAACGTAAAAATAAAGATCAAATGTACTTGTACTAGTACATGGAGAGCCTTCGGGTAGTCTATCATTTGTTTCGAACCTCAGTGGCAGCGTTTGGCTTTAAAATATAAACCTGTCAATATTCTATATTTTAGCCATTAAAGGCAAAACCCATAAAAAACACCAAACCCTCTAAAGCACGTTAGCATTTCAGGCTTTACCTGCTGAGAACAAACCAATTACACAAAACACCTAAAGTTTTTCAGCAAACTTGAGTCATTAACAGGAGGAAACAGCATATTAGTCCAGAGCTATTTTCAGTCACAGATTTTGTTCGCCAATATTTACTCCAGCAGGACAGTGTATGCGGGTCTGACGTAAAATAAACTGCCCGTGTTCGTGGTAATAATGAGAATAAGTCACGAAACAACAACAGTGTGGCTTATTGATGTATTTTTAATTAGTTTTGACAAATCTATGCTGCAATATTCAACATCATGCTTTGAAAGCTGAGACTATATTTGCTAGTAGGATCAATTTAACACTGGCCTCTCCATGGGATTTCTTGAACATAAGAGAAACAAATTATCAGTCTTCAAGGGCTGCAGCGATTTAAGCACTCTCTTACCAACAACTTAACCTTAAAGGGACAGTTCATAACAAAAATTTAATTTACTTAATTTTCCCTGTTGCCTACGGTGCCATATATCCTGCTAAATCCTTTTACATCGAACAGTTTGGGAGCAGGTTATCAGGTGATGGGAAGAAAACAGCACTAGCTCGGTAGATTGTTTGAGTAACCAGGTCATTATTTCTGGAAAGCGATTGCTGCTGAGTTTTTACTGCTCCGAGCATCACGAGGCATTTAGTTCCTTTATATTCAAGAGAAATAATCTCTGCAGCTGATCTCTCCGAAGCTGGGGAACTTGCATTGTCACAATCTAAATGGATAACTAGCATCACAGGCTAGGGGGGAAAGATATGCATTTTATTATGGGGAGAATTGTTGCTTTAAAAACTGAGAAAGGCTTGTTCCAATCCCTGTAGCATCCCCGATGTTACCCTACCCTAATATGCCTGTTTATTTCAACTTAATTATCAAAGGAAAAACAACTTGGCTCACTTGCACCATTTCATTAACATAGTGTGTGTCTGCCTCACCATTTCACCAGGAGCTTTTTAAAGAAGGAAAGAAAAAGAAAAAGAGAGAGCGATAAGAAAAACACCTTTTGGCAACAATAACATCCCAGAAAAGTGCGCACTTTGAGCAAGGTATTTTGCATCACCGTCATAGCCTCTAATGGATGCGCCGATGTGTTTGAATGAAGTGGATACTGTCCAACGAGTGCGTCAGCACTGATCCATTTTTCATATTCTCCTCCACATTTGTCCTGCTTTAGATTCACACAGCGACATACAGACATTTTGACAGTAGTTGTTGTGGGAGAGGGAAGCTTCACTTCACCCGCCCCCATTTTCTCAGCCATCCCCCTAATTAGAGGGAGAGAGAATGCATATAATTAAATGTACTAATTAGACAAACTACAGCCTAAACAACTTTTACATTATTCTGCCTGAATTCAGACTCACGAGAAGCGAGCTGCGTTTTTACAGGCATCATGAGTGTGTAAAGGCTAGACTCGCGCATGCAAAATCTCTATCTATATAAAAGGGAAATGTGTATTCTGAAGGAGACAGCTGCTGTCAAATGGAAGGACATCTGCTTCACTTTCTGTTTAACGGATATCTTTTCGCCAAACACACGTACATTTCAAATGGCTCTTTTTTTATTTGATATGCCAAGTACCTCAGTCTATCCGCAGCGCACGGTGCATAGTTCCACATCAAGCCACAGTGGTAAAAACAAGGTCGGCAATCTGACTGTGAAGCAGAGAAAAATAAGTGGAGTTTGATCTTGTGAGATCATGTGTTTCTCATTCCTCGGGAAGCGGTCACACCAAGACCTCGGGAACACGAGAACTGCCAAGATCAGCCAAAGATATGGCGCACGGGGAGCCAGGCCTTAGGGCTAAGACATCAAACTCAGAAATAATAAAACAACAAATATAATCCCAATGCAGATATTTAGAGCTACACAGCTAAAAGCAAATGAGCAGCTTCAGCATCAAGGACACCGACATCCTTGGGCAAGAGAAATGTAGTTGTAGTACAGTAAAATTAAGCCCATTAGTCTGGTGCTAAAATTGTTCCGCGACTGAAATTTCCAAAATTTCCCTTGACACCTCTTTTTTTTTTAATGCATATTAGCATATCTGTTAACATGTCCAGATCCATCTAGCTTCGTGTTCATCATGTTAATTGACAGGAAGTGCAGCCGCACATTCAGTACATGGCTGTTTTGTCAATGCCACACAGAGTGCTGAAAGCCTAAAACGCGGCTCCACGCCGAGTTGGAGAGACGGGCAGAGATGGCGAAGAGACAAAAACTCGCAGCTCGCACGAGTATACGAATGCTATCAAAACACACACGACGGTGAGCATTGTGTGCATTATGGACCGCCTCCCAAACAGAAAACATTTTTTGTTTGTGTTTCATTAGGAAACCTGTACAACAAAGCAAGCTGAATAGGAGGAAGGGCAAAGGAGGCCTACTCGACTTTCTCATTATGCCACACTTGCTCTGCAGTCTTGTCTGTAAACTTCTCGGGCGAAAACTGGGTAAGGCCATCTCATTATAATCAAATCCAAACGTGTCACCCAGCCTCCCCGCTCGCAGTTTATGCGCATGTATTCCTAGCAGTTTTTCGCCAATTAGAAAGATATACTGTGAACATCTGTGTCACTTGCGTTTTAATATTATATAAGTTAGAGGTGATGAGGCCTGAGCAGTGCAGTGTGTCATGTGTTAAACCTTTTACCACAAGAAATAAGTGAGAAACGCAGTACATCAAATGTCAGACTTTGATAACGCATGTGGGCGAAAAGGTCTAGATGAAAGTCTCCAGTGTATTTAGGCTTCCTTGAAAATGGAAAAAAAAAGGGGGGAAAAAGAACAAAGTACACATCCTGACATTTATTCTCTACTCATTAGATGCCGGTAAAGAATAGAACTGTTCTATTGTCTGACCAAAGCCGGCTCTTGCGAATTAAAATTGGACGGCTTCCTGTGGGGGATTCGGTGTTTAACATTGCCACTTACAACCAGGCTGAATCTACAAGGCAAATCTATAGGGCAACGCTAGTACAGTGAATTAAGTGCATTAAGAAGCCAGAGTGTCCACTGATTGAGTGCATCAGGGCTTCTGATGAAAACCATTAACAAGATTAAAACAAATTCAGGCCTGCGACCTTTACTAGACCAGCTATAGCTTGTTCCTTTCACGGACTACAATAAAGCATCCTCAAATGTGCCTCCACACACAGTGGCAGGACTGGACATAACAGCTCTGACAGTGTCAAGAAAATTTACTGTGTAAAGTGAGTTTTCAATTTTCAATATGTGGCAATTGGATCACTTAAGTGCCAAGAGCTTATGAGGTCATTCCTCAGGACACAGTGTGCAGCCCTGCATGAATTGTCTAGTTATTGATTCTGAAATAAATTCAGCTGCCTCTGGTGGATGCATTACACTCCTCGCACATTACTGGTGTTCCTGAATGGTGATGCTTGATTACTGGTAATATAAATGGGTCCATCTAGGAGCATGACACCGACACCACCAGGCCAGATATTTGATCGCAGTGACTGTAGGACAACCTAGCATGAAAATGTATGTTGGCATAGCTTCA
The DNA here is from genome assembly GCF_018398535.1 of Haplochromis burtoni. Lineage (NCBI taxonomy): Eukaryota > Metazoa > Chordata > Actinopteri > Cichliformes > Cichlidae > Haplochromis > Haplochromis burtoni. The sequence continues at coordinate 354,494 of NW_024582461.1, forward strand.
TGAGGATGATTTAAAGACAAGCATCTACAAAACAATTGTGATGTTGAAAAATATTGCCCGAAATTCATTAAATAGTTTGGAACCAAATCAAATACCTGTAGAAATGTGCCTAGCACCGATGAAAAATACCCAACCTTCGAGTTGCTAGCCAAATGACTCAATGTTAACCATAAATAATAGCAACTGCATAGGGCCTTGCATCACTTCCAAACAGACTTTGTATGCCTGCCTGGGGCCATACAAGCAGTCAGACCTCCTCCTTCCCCCTTTAAATGCTTTTTGATGTTGGGCTCTAATCAATACTTGAAGGCTGAATTTAGAAACGATAAATAAAACCATGAAGTGCAATGCACTTGATACATCTCCAACGCTCTCTCCAGTAGCCTCGCTAGTATGCAGTGTCGACTATTTGCAGTTCATTAGGTTTTTACCCCACCCTGCATGCGGTGTACAACAACCATCGTGCACTTCCTCAAATATTCAGTGTATCAGTCTGCTGCTGCGCTACAATGTATTCTTTATATAGTAAAATAATCCTAATGAAAAAACTTTGGTTTGCTACAGCAGGAAGTGTGCATTAGCCCATTCACTGACGAGTCCATGCAGCCATTGAACAGCATTTCCAATTACAAGTTTTCTTACTTAAACTTCCTGCATGATAGGGTCAGACTTGTCCCGTAGATTTCGTGATGCATGCTTTGGTCACATTCATCTAATGTCACTTTGTAATGCGCTAATTTCCAAGAAATAACATGCTTTAGAAAATTTAATTTTTCCCTCACAATTAGACGTCCTCAGTTCTCTGTTCCCATTGTTACCATTTAACTGCAAAACTGCAGTGCTTGTTTCCAGTAATTACAAACTGATTGATTTTGGCTTTGAAATTAAATTTTTTTAAATTTCTAAGATAATTTCAGAAAAATAAAAATAAAAAGATACCCTTAGAACTACCTGTAGTTTTATTGGGAATGGCAATAAAGCTAATGAATTCTAAAGTGGCCCCTTACTGGCTCAGCATCCAAAGCAGTTTATTTTTTATCCGCGATCTTAAATCTTAAATTTAAAGCATAACGGGTCCAAACAATATATAAATGCTGATTAACTTGGGAGGTATTACACAGGAATCCGAGTGGCATGCTGCAATAGGGTGGCCGCTAATTAGCCAAAAGGGATTACAAGACTGTTAAAGCACCAGTCATCTATGCCAACATATCAATCATGACAAATGAGGACATCTGCTCATAACAGCTCCTCGACATTCACTCTTTTTTTTTGGCCTTGTTTTCATATACACCAGCTTGGTGATTTTGGTGCCTAATCATTGGCACTTTTCTGTTCATTCAATGTTAGTCTATCAAAAGACCGCCATAGACTTTTTACAGCAGACTCACTAAAACCAACATGGCACGGATGTAATCTACATGTAGAAAAAGCTATTTAAGGCTGATAAACAAGCGATTCAGAGCACAAAAGAGCAGGCAAAAACAAACAGCATTCAATTGAGAGGTACTTGGCTGTGACTCAAGGTAATGATTCTAATCAAACAGCATTAGAGCCAGCTCGCACAGGCATTTAGTTGCAGTTCTTATGACCGAATGATATGGTCCAGAAAGTGGCTGCATGTGCCAAATTCCAAGTTAACATAATCTAAAGATGTCAAGATATATTTCATCAGCATCCCTTAAGCACGAATGACAACCATCCCAGTATATTTATAAAGCTGGAAACTGGGCAGTGTTTGCCATCATCTCTCTAAATATTGTCATAATAATTTCCATCTATTGACAAATTTATGAAGCAACTAATTGCTGCTCCACCACCACTACCCTTCAAATATGGTGGTGGAGTTCAGCAAAATGGTGAGCCTTGCAAGTAGTAAGCTGAATACCCCCTAAGTGCCATCATCCTTATTGGAAAAAGTACTTTAGTCAGTCTATTCAGAGAATATTCACATGCTTAAATACATGATTAACCTTTTATCTCAAAGCGGCAACTTCCACTTTAACAAGAAGACACTCAGTAATGTTACTGGTACCATAAGGCCTATTCAAAGCATTTAATTCTAAACATTACAGCAACACAGATGATTGTCTTGAGATCTGAGAGGCTGAAGCAGCAGAGTGGTTGCTAGCTCCCACCTGCTTGACGCTGGCTGTTAAGCGTGGGGACAGATGATCTCTGCAATCCCTGAGTGATTAGTGGTTACCTTGGGATGGATCTGCTCTGCTTCAGTAAACACGTGTGTTGTTAGGCTTAGATTAGCTGTGACAATAACACGGAGCAGCTATCACACTTTCAGTTTATGCTGGTGTTTGACAGATAAGCGGACACACGAGAATTTGTGCGACAGCGCAGCTCAAACTATCCAGGGATCAAACAGAAGGACTTTTTTTTTTCCTCCTTTTTTGGTTTTGATAAATGTTCGATAAATTCAGCTGTTTACTGTGTTGTCATAAAATTTCACTGTCTGGTGAATATGAGAGTTGTCTTTGTTGAGAAAGCATAAAACAATATCTTTCTGAAATATGGAAATGTCAAACGTAAAGGCCACGGTATTCAAATCCCTAGTTAATTAGGGTCCTACTACCAGGAGTGTTTGTGTTGAAGTACAGAAACATTTGCATTCCCCAAAGGGAAGCGTGTCAACAGGATCGATAGCGTAGACTCTAAACTCCTGGTCTGACTTAAAAAAGCCTCCAACTCAGCAGATCTTCTCCCCAGGAATCCCCTGAAATTAACCAACACCAAATTTTCCCCACTAGCAGCCTATGGTACTTATTTACAATATCCATTTTGTGAATGAGTGAAACATCCAAAAGGAGGCCATGAATAATGATATATTATGTACCTAAAAGTGGCTTAGGACCACCACAGTAGAAGATGGTTAAAAACCCAATTACCCTGAACCTTTTACCTGTGGGTTTCTGGCTGAAAAGAACATCGATCTCATTCTCAACCCAAAGGAAAGAGCCTTGGGACTCATCTGTTAAGGTGTTAACTTAAGGAGTTTAATCATCATTACAACAATGGCGATTGTCTGCCCAAAAAGATTTGGGTCAGATGAAAGCACAAGGGGCGCCGAGCCAGCTCAAACTCCTTAAACAAATAGGTTTCCGGGAGTCAACATTGTAAAAACGGGGCAAAATAAACAATACCAAAATTTTACGTTATACATCAAGAATGCCCACAATTACGTGTAACAGTTTGTGTTGCCTCTAATGGCATCGTTTTCATTAAGTCATTTACTTATGGCTTTGATTTTTGTAGTCGTGGTGCTCCATAAAAGCAATCATGAAAATGAAGGCATAAATACAATCAGACTAACGTGGCACCATGTCAAGCTTATGTTAATGTTCATTTGCTCTTCCATTCAAATAAAACACTTTCCCATCTCGTTGAAGGTCAAAGGCTGAATGATGCGTACAATTTCATACACAAGTCCTGCCGTGACCTAAATTTGAACTAGCAAAAAAAGAAAAGAAAAATGTCGCGCTGGCTTTCTATAGTTGCTCACGATAACAAGAATATAATTTATGTAAAGGTTAAAATGTAATTCATCACACACACACACACACACACCTTGACTCTCATTCAACAAGCTTATTTTGCATTCTGCCAAGCACTCTGAGCTTGATAAAACATGCACCGCCTAATCCTATATCTTCAGTGATTGTCGCCATAATTCATGACAGGGAAAATGAGCCTCGTGGAGGAGATAGCCTACTTTTGAATTTGTTTTTTCCTCGCCTCGGAAAAAGACAATCTTGAATGTAACCCACATTTAAAAAAAATAAAAAAAAATTTAAAAAAAAGAGCAGAGAAACACACCAAGTGTGCACAAAGGAAATACGTATGGTCTGTTGACACACAACACTAAGCAGCACAAAAAAAAAAAAAGCCCCATTGTTTCCATTCTCCACAGGGCAACACTGACAGACAGTTCAGCTGTAAGTAAAGCCGACACGGTATCACGTCGAGGCAAGATTTTTTTTTATTTATTTTTTTTTAAAGGGGAAAGAGGACACGGCGACGGAAGGACACAGGACATTTATTGATATAGCCAAGTCCTCCAGTGCAGCAGTAGATGTCCTTCGGTGAGAGTGCGTTATTGCCTGGACATTAATCACTATTGTCATGAAGCACAGGAAATAAGTACACGAGTTTCCCCGGCAGCATTTTCCCCCCTTTCTTTTAAACCCGCCTGGTCCGTTCCAGTGCGCGCGTGTGTATGCGTGCATATGTGTATGCGCGTGCATCGTCGGGTGTTGCTAGGACAAATGAAATGATTTGGAGTGAAGTGGCCGTGAGTCATTCTAAATGATTAAAATGCTACTGTGACCAGCTCCGAGTATCTTGGCTGAAAGAGTGAGGGAAGTCAACCATACACGCACCAAGTAATGAAGTGATGACTGATTGCCTTGATTAACATAAGTTACACAAATAAACAGTTTAATCACCATTAATATCAAATTACAGTAATTATCTTATAAAATAAACACTCTTCCCAGAACGTTGAGCTCATATTGAAATTCTCCACTTCAATATTAATTCCTGCAATTTCAGGCAGGGCAATCTCACCCTCAATGTCAATGGAAGCCAGTGAGCTCAAATACACAAGGCCTTTCCGCTGTGTTTTTACACCAGATCAGTCTCTGCCAGACAGAAAATGTTGGGGGGGGGGGGATGCCTATATTTATAAGAAACAATTAAATTCCTACTTAATGACGCTTCTCTTTTCTTATTAATTTTCCTCCGGTTTTTGTGGGAGGAGAAGGAACGCTGCAGTCACACTTCCAATTAAAGGAGTGGAAGTAATAAATAGAAGTAAAACAGTCACAAATTGTCTCCAGCCACATCAATTTTAAATGAGCTGCAAATGTGTCTTCAATACGCCTGTAAAACAAAAGGAAATCCCAAAGCAACTGACAACAATATTGGAAATGCAGTTGCTAAGAACAGAGTGCTCGATGATGCTCCATTTCTGAAACTTACATTAAGCACTACAGAGACATAAAAGAGCCGTGGCACAACTGCAAATCGATGAAGCTGTATCGAGTGGACAAGAGTTGGCCTTGGCACTCAGATCTACAGTCAGACACTTTATTAGGTACACCTTTCTAGAAACGGGTTGCACGCCCTTTTGCCTTCAGAACTGCCTCAATTCTTCATGGCACAGATTCAACGATGTGCTTGGAAACATTCCTCGGAGATTTTGGCCCACATTCATGTGATAGCATCACAGAGTTGCTCCACATTTGTCGGCTGCACATTCACGATGCAAATCTCCTGCTTCACCACATCCCAAAGGTGCTCTATTGGATTCGGATCTGGTGACTGTGGAGGCCATTAGAATACAGTGAACTCATTGTCATGTTCAAGAAACTAGTCTGAGACAATACCGGCTTTGTTACATGGCGTGCTAGAAGCAGCCATCACAAGATGGGCATAAAAGGATGGACATTGTCACCAATACAACTTAGGTAGGGCTGTGCTATTTAAATGATGCTCAGCTGGTACTAAAGTGGCCAAAGTGTGCCAGAAAAATATCCCTCACAGCACCAGAAGCTTGAACCGTTGATACAAATCCATAACGGTTCAGGCTTTTATGCTGTTTAGATTAAATTCTGACTCTACACATTTAAATGTTGCAGCACTAACTGAGACCTGTCAGACCCATTCCTCTATTCTTCACTGTTGTAACACATCCTTCCTGCCCTTAGCTGACCAGGACAGCACCCAGTGTGGTCTTCTGCTGGTGTAGCCCAACTACATCAAGATTCGATTTGCTGTGCATTCAGAGATGCTCTGCAGTGTGGCAATTCTCCTCTGAGTTTTAGCTAACTAACATCAAACAATGGTATACCAAGTCGTGACTAAAGGATTTCTTTTTCAAAAAACAGCAAATGTATATGGCACTTGTTAAGCAGAGCAATGAAGACTGTGAACTAAAAACAGTGTTAGCGAATTTGGTCCAGTTGAAATAATGATCTGCTACCTGGTGGCTATCATATTTATATTAGCCTGAGAAAAACACAGGATGAGGATTAATACAGTCTCAACGAAAGTGCACGTTGATTCCTGATTGACAGAGACAATTAACATCATATGGCAAGAAGAATAAAATGAAAAATTCAGACAAGAAAACTAAGATGACCCCATTCACAACACAAGGTTAGTCATTAATACGATGCTGCATGGTTTGGATTACTTGCTATATAAAAGTTCTGATCCTAAGCTTAATGTCATCTTAGTTTGGCGAGAGTGATTCTTTCCTAAAGATTAAAAGGAAAACGTGTGCGCATGGGACACTGAGAGAACACAGGCTGTGGTGTATACCCTGTGTTTTTAAAAAATTTAGCTTAAAGACATGCTGCGCATGAAGAGTGCTAATAAAAAGCTGTAGAGGCTGAGAATGACAACTGAGTAGTTTTGGAGGGCTCGTGTCTACTCAAAACACAAGAGACAAAGCACTGCAGCACACTTAAAAAAAAAAATCCAACATTAAAAAGCCTCCTCCAACTCAGAAGCAGCTTGGACCCAGAAACGAGGTCAATAAGTCATCACTTAATGAGCAGATTCCACAGATTGACAGCTGGTAGTTAATCAACAATAACGTCCCTAAAAAAGGCAGGGAAGAGAAACACCCCAGCTACCAGGAACGCAGATAATGCGGGCTTTGAAACCCACATTATCTTTTTATTAAACAAACCAGTTTACTTAATAAACCATAAGTAAGGAAACACATTCAATATGTTTGATTAAACAATGTGTAGGGGGGGAGCTCTAAATGTAAACATGTCCTTTGTTTGCTCGTTCTTTGAGAAGAAGCAAAGCTTTTCTGCTTCAGAATGCACACAGTGTGTTAGTGCTGGTACTTTTCCACAGGAGAAAGCCCACTTTAACATAAAAATGTTGGTAATCTGTCAGCACTGATAGTTTAGACAGCCAGTATTTGCAAACCTTCTACAATCTCAGAGTGATTGCAGTCAGTCCAAGTGAGATGGCAACTGTTTGTAGAAATATCGTCTCCTTTCAGGCGACCTGGTCGACCAGCTTGCAATCAAAAGTGGTTGTGAGTGTGCAACATCAACAAACTCTGGACAACCATTATAGTCCTCACAATTTTCAAGTGGTCAGAGAACGGGAAATATTTTTAACTTAATACAATCACCATCCAACCATTTATTATTTTTATTTTTACTTTTTTTGTAGATGCAACAAGGATGCTGTCCTCCTAGTTTTACTCATAGGACTGAGTCATTAGCTTCCTCTGAATAGCTTTGTCAAGATTAGCGTGTCCAGTGTTGGATGGGGGTTTTTTTTGGATTGAGCCAATTTAACATAAACCTAGTTACATGTGTGCATCAGGACAGGGTCACCCCAGCTTAAAATGCACAAGCACCAGGTGGTGATTAAACACTTCAGCATGACTGCTCAGCATATAGTTATGGTAATGAGCCTGGAGTACCTTACAAAAAAATTAAAAAAAAAACCATGGTTGAAATAGTTTTCATGCCAGTCCTTGGTGTGGGCTTTTTTTTTGTTTGTTTGTTTGTTTGTTTTTTTGGTACAAGGACAAAACCTCTTTGGTGGGTGCTCGTATGTTTTTGTTGTTGCTGTTTTCCTATGCAGGAAAAACCCTGGATAATCTTAGGCCTGTTTGGTGCTTCTCTGGCACTGACAGCTACAGCGCTTGTCACTGTGGTTATTCTTCACTAGCTCAGTTGGCCTCTCCCTACCGGCCCTCTCCCTGCCTACACTTTCATAACCAGTGTGAGCACACTGACACAATGACACACGAAACAGTGCATTTAGCTGTTACTGTGTTCAAAAGATGAAGCGGTCAATAGCCATTTAAGTTTAAAAGGGGAAAAAAAAGGTGTAAGAAGTAGAACGAGAGAGAGGAGGATGTAGAAATCGAAAGGGAGGCCTGACTTATAAAATTTGGGGGTTTATAAAACTGACCGGGTGCAGGGGCTGGCAGCAAGACACCCCTGAGCCACTGAAGAAGAAAATAATCACAAGTGGTAGCAAAGTAGTTGCGAAGCAGTGTGCAAGTGGAATGCCACGTGTCTATACATACTGCCTGTCCATTGCAGGCAACTCTAAATTTTTAACAATGAGCTGACACACTCTCGTGAGGTGAAACGGGAAGCAAGAAGTACATCCTCTCACACTGAGCTGAAACACACCATGGACTCCACACTGCCATTTTGCTCTTGTCTTCCCTTTCTTCTCTTATAAATCTGAGGAGTTTCAGTTTCAAAGGGAGGGATTCAAATGCACTACTATGCAGGCTCACGGGACCAGCTGCCAAAACATGGAACCAAAAACCTCAGGCTACAACTGCACCTTTACATAAAATCTCACTTTTAAATGGCTCAAAACACCGAGCTCCACCCAATCCCTCTCAATGGTTACTAAAGTACACGCTTCGTTTTATATGCATCTAAATGTAACAATTTATATAATAGAAAATGACCAATTTTGCCCGCCAGTGCTCGTGGCACTGAAACCTAGCCCAGAGATTAAAGTGCTTCGCAAATATCAAGTCCTGAGTCACTGTCAGTCTTTACATCAGTGAAAAATTAGACCAATTAGGACAGCACATAAGGCTGACTAACCACACTGCACCAAATGAAATCACGCGCAGGGGCGACTGACTGAAAGTTGGCAGCACCAGTGCTAGGACGGGGAAAGTTCATCTTGCGCCCTGATTGGATTTTCAGCATTTCTTGGAATTATTTTCCACATATGAGAATATGATGGAGTGCCTTTCAATTTCATTTCACAATGACTATTCCAGGCGCACAGAAAACTTGTGTCTGGTATTTTCAGTACATGACCAAACGCTTCTAAAATAGAAAACAGAACAGAACCGAAATAGAACAGAGAACAGGCACAAGATCTGTGTGTGCAATATTAGCACTAAAACTGAAAAGTATATATAATATATTCATGCATAAGAAATGTTCATCTTAAAACTGACACGATTCCTCAAATGTTTGTGAAAGTCAGTCTCATTTGTCCTCACATCCCTTTAAAGTAACAGCTTCTTTTAAAAAAAAAAATGTAAATGTCCTTTAAATGTCCTGCATTTAACATAATTGTCCTATTATTCCAACTGTGCTGCCGCATAAACAAAACTGACTCTCTTAATAGCAAGTACAAATTCTACATGAAACTGTGGAATAATAAAAAGGTAGCTCATTTCACAGGTAAATGAGGAACATTTTTCACAGATGATCAGTTAGAGGTTACACGCTGGGGTGCTTTCTGCACACCACAATGGTTGCCGGTTGCTAAGTTGGCTCCCTCGTAGTTCAAACAATCACGGTTCAAATACTTTTACCAACAATACTGCGTTCTTGTTTTAAGGTCCCCCCCCCCAAACTCTAATTAGAATGACAGATAAGCTAGTCATTAAATTTAAAAGCAATAAGCAAAGGATGAGCATCACTAGCAAAGGGATAAACAGCGAGTTATCTGCACGCTGCACACAAGTGAAAAGTGATTACAGTTGCAATGTTTCCCCATCGGAGCATTTAGTGGGTGGCACAGGCAGCTGGTGGAGAGACAACAGATAACACTGCGCTGAGCCCATCAAAGATTGAGAATGAGCATATGTTACTGATGCTATTTAAAAACCACGAGAGTCCGTTTTGAGACGCGGTGTCAGTACTGTACATATTGAACCAGCTAGCCAGAAAAAAAATATTAAAAATACCGAGGACCTTGATGATAATGATGCTGTTGCCAGCTTCAGTGATGTCCAGACAGCTGGCATCCTGCTGGCCCAGCGGTATATCAGGACCTCATTAATTAGATTAATAATTTGTTTGCTCGGTACTATTCTATTTGCAGCAGGCAACAATGATGTTATTTGAAAAGGGTCATTTTTACAATTCAATACCTTTGAAAACATCCATTAAGCCGCACATGGTTATTTTTTAAATCTTTTAAAAGGTCCTTTTTCCTCTCCCCCCCTGTGTAACCAATTATTCCACAGCTGCATCGCAAGGCTGTATTACACACATATTTAAGTGAATTTCTATAATTACCGGTGAGCAATTCCTATGATGGATGCAGAGGTGCAAGTCCAACCACACACCATACAGTTTCTTTTTTTAAAGACACAATAGTAAATAATCTTCTTATAAGTCTTTATATACACCGTTTTACTGAAGAGAATTACATTTTGGGTGGAGGTGGAATCATGGTGCTTGCATTAGTGAGAAAAGACATGCATAACTGCCTCTGTATCCAAAGAAGAAAAAAAAACCCGCATAGGTTATCATGAAAATAAATCGGCCCTGACAGCCATTTGTTTAAATCTTGTATCCTTTTTTTTTAAGCAAATAGTTTCTCTTAACCTTTTAAAATTCATACTTTCACGTTAACTTCGGCAGTAACGTCTTTGTAAACCAGCCTAAGAATAGCAGAAGAACACAGATGAGAGAAACTGGAGGACTTATCCTCCCCCAACTTCAGGTGGTTTCTCAGTAAGCCGGTGCGGTCTTAATGCCGTCTTTTGAAACAACAGTGTTGTCACGACACAGGAACTGATATTCAAAGCCATTTGTAAAACCACGGGGCTGATGATGGCAAAGGACTTTTGAATTTCAATGAATGATATATACATAAAGATGTAGAGGCCGGTGAGTAAGGGAGAGGAGGTGGGACCGTGTGGACACTATGGTGTATGTGTCAACTCCCTGTTGGAGGGAGAAGAGAGGAAGAAAGTGCAGCTGGTACCGGTGTATGGCTATTGCCAAAACACAAGAAACCGTTTTAACTATTTAGAAATGATGTATCCTGATGGCATTCCATATTCAAGACACTGAAAATTGGGGCCTTTTTAGCCTGCTACTTAATAAAACAGCTAACTGAGCACATGAGGATATGGAAGTGTGGAACTGAAGGATCTTGGGGCAAGAGAGAGAGGGGGGGGGGCAGGAGGAACCATTCTCAAGTGTTACATCACTGCTACTTTTCTATAGAGGGTGATTGGTGCCACAGGAGCGGATCCATTAAACAGTATCAGACACTAATATGCTTGTACAGCGAAGCCATTTCCATGCACGCACAGCAGCTTTGACCTTTGACATCGCCAAGGGAGCCGAATGCAAATGTCCAAATCATTAAATGGTTTTTACCCTGCCAGTTTAAAGAATTTCCATAAATCGTTGGTTGTCATGTGTCCTGCCTCAAGTATGCTCTATCCTTGACAAAAATCAAACTGTGCATTTTCCACTACTGGGAATAAATCTGATGTAGAGAACGTCCTTTTGAGTGTTACATATATTTAAAAGTTCACACCTGTCCCTGATTTTTCCACATTTTCTGGAGGACATATGTGTAAACAGCTTAAGTATTACAGCACAGATGATGGTGGAATCTATAAAAATGTGTCTGTTTATGGGTTTTTAAATCTCTGAATAGCTGTTTACGAACCACATCTGTAAAGACAGAACAGGGATGTCACCAGAACCGATACTTACAACATCTTTCAATAATTCTGAAAAGGCAACGCTACTCATTGGTTTTGTTTTGGGGTTGTTGTTTTTTTTTACGTAACGTAGGTACCAAGGCTGCAATTCTTCTGGAACTGATGGGGGCAGAATCCACCTACAACTGTTCTAACCCATTGTTTCATATTGAAGAAGAAGAAGGAGACACCCCCAGCCCAACAAGCACACCAAAAACCACCTGTAAAAGATGGCAACTAGTGTGCTCTACCTCTAGCTAGTTTGCTGAGAAGAAAGGCAGTATCCATGTTTGTGTAGCGATCCTGAAATGTTCGAGGCTGATGGCACTGCCGTTGTGAAATCTGCCACATTTCATAAGACTGAACTGTTTGTAATGGCTAACATTAAAGAAATGCTTAAGCTAATGTAACTATTGTTGTAACTCATTGTGATGCTACTAGGCTTCCCAGCAACGATCCTTAAATTTCAGTCTGTATCCCATCAAATAAAATATAATGTAAATATTTTTAAAATAAACAGTCTTTGACCACCATCTTATTGATTTGAAATGATTTTAAAATAAAGGAGTTAATGTTTAATGACAAGGGATATTCATTTTGTTTGTCTCTTTTTTTTGTCCATGGTATCAAATTGGGCAATGAGAATCATATAACTCCACTAGCACTAAAAACTACATTTCGGATATATGACACCTAGTACTGTGTCTTTAAATACCTTTAAGTATGGGAATAAAAGGGTAACAATGCTCACAATATCATACAGTAGAAAAATTATCTAATTATCCTCATGATGAAAGCTGAGTAACTGAAGAAAAAAAAAACATTTGAAAGGGGAAAAAAGGGGAATGGTGTTCATTTATGTGGTTAGTCATTCAATACTATTGTGTTAACCTTATTAACATGCCAATTAGCCGATTCGTTTGCCCCGCTAGCTGCCACTATCTGGTGAATTTCATTCACTTTACATTTGTCCACTTGTTAATGCACTAACAACAGAAGTGATGAAGAAGTAACGCTCATAAATCAAATTGCCAGGAAACTGAAATGTTGGTGTCAGCTTACAGATGCATTCGTTGTCCAATACCTACTTCTAGTCCAATCAGTTCATTTATGAGCAGCTGTCTTGGCATATGTTGGCTTACAGGTGCCAAACAATTGCAATGCACCACTCCCAGAGATACAGCTGTTGTTAAGAAACATTTTCATGTTGCAGTTTGACCACTGAAAAATCAGATTTTAGTTAACCCCCTACCCATCACAATTTAATGGAGCGTAATAAAAAATTAAAACATAAGACATGTGTTTAAAACTTACATCAGCTGTTTTAACTGTAAACTCCACGTCACTCTTGGCCTGGTATACAATACAGATATCATCCTTACCCTATCAATAAATCTGAGGGGTCATGAAGCACAAAGGAAAAAAAACCTTCAATATCTTAAAGTGTGTCATTCCACTGATTGTTTTGATCCATCTTAAAGGGGATATAAATCAAAACCTAATCACAATCCCTTTGACATTTGACCTCAAACCCAGCATTAGCCTTCACTCCGGCCTCCTCTGTGATTCCTGAATCTAAATGAAGTCCAACCTCCCCCCAACCACAAAGAGCACTTCGAGTGGGAAAACAACATTTAAAAAAGGGACACAGGCTTCACCACAAGACCCAGTGTTGCACCGCACTCAGCAACCCATGACATTTTGTCATTTTTCCCACATTTAATAAAACATACTGAACGGGTGGCTGAAACAGCTGTGGCAACGGATACAACTCCTTAAACGCTTAAAAACGTCAATATTTAGTCATCCCTGTCTCTTTTCCTTTTATTTTTTGCACAGGACAAGCAGCCTACAGTCCAGACCTGCATTCGTACTCCAGTGGCATTAATCGCCTCTCATACATGCACATCCATCCACGAACCAACAGCGCTAACTATCGTCCTCATCCTCGCCTCTACCTACGCACATGACAGCGAGGAAAAGCACATAATACACCGCCACATAAACTAAAAGCACAACTACTGTGCGTCTGTAAAATAACTTATTAACCCCGCGATAAAACTGCAGGGCACCCGGATAAATCAATCTTCGTAACCCAACGTTAGAAGGAGGAAAAAAAAACACCAACGTGGAAACACCGGGCATAAAGTATAGCCACAGGAGTGCCTCCAGGAATGTTATTGTGCATTTCCATACATTCATATACCCCGAATCGCTCTGTGCGACTAGCCAGCTAACGAGGGAAAAGGGTCAAACGGCAGCTCGGAGACTAGAACCGGCTCTGCTTGAGTGTTCAGTGTGGCGTTAACGCAGGGATACTTTGCGCCATAGTCTCGCTGCTTAATCAATAACATGCACACAAATCACGCAGGCTAAACGTCTCGGCGGCTGGACGTTGAACTCGGCTCGGCCCTGAAACCGTTAAGCTAAACGTTACCCTTCATCTCCACAAGCAAAACCTTTATCCGTTTACCCTTGAAAATATAAGGGGAGGGGGTAAAAAAAGAAAAGGGGGAGCTAAACTAACACTGTAGCGCGAGGCACCGGAGGAGTTGGGCTGAATAAAAATGATAGCTAACGCGTGTGTTTGCGAGTACTTACCAGGCTGACAGTCTTTGTGTTTGGGCAAGGTTAAAAACATTAAGGATAAAATCCACCAGTAACTCGGTTCCCGTATTCTCCGCATGTTAGTCTACTCATCGAGAGCAGCAAGAAGGCAACGGGTGACAAAGTTTGTCTTTTTCTTCTTCTTTAAAAAAAAGAGAACAACCAGAGAAAGCGAGAGAGAGACAGAAATCACTCACACGCACACCACCTAAGCTAAAACGAAGTTGGCACAGTGGCCACGAAGGCAGAGCATCAAAGTAATGGTTGGCGGTCAGGACACAGTCACTGCTTTTTCTTCCTCCCCCCCTTTTTTCCTTTTTTAAAAAGACAAAAATTTTCGCCTCCGGTCTGAGCACAGGCTGCTCTTAGCTTCGAGGAATAAAACGTTACGCACGCTATGGCTGTGCAAAAACAGTTCAAAATCTGTTGTTGGACTCCTCCGTGTGTGCAGCTGCGGGCTTCCAGATAGCGACATTCCCGAAGTGTAGCGAGGTCAATCGGCGATCAATCGCGGTATTTAACTACAGGAGGAAGAAGCAAGGGGGGAGAGAAAAAAAGTGATCGAATAATATTGACTACATGCGGTCATTATTAAGTGATTATCCGCGGCGTCAGCGAGACGAAGCCCGAAGCAGAAAAGTGGTGCTGGAAATGTCCCATTCTTCCATCCAGGAAGTAGACTAGCGGTCAGGCGTGCACGGATATGTGGCTACTGGTCTGGTCCCATCCTACCGGACAGGCTGCGTGTGTGCAAAAGAGAGCGAGAGAGGGAGAGGGAGTCTGCACGGGGCGGGAGCTGCGAAGGGAGAGGAGAAGACGCGGGGGGGAGGCGGTTCTTGGATTTGCTGAATGCAAAATGACTTCTAACGGACCCAGAAGCTGGTTTCTGTCTAGGGTGGCTGTGATAAGAAAGACTTCAGAAATCGAGAGCTTATGTCCACCATCCACGCGACACTCCACTGCCTCTTATTTAAAAAAAAAACAAAAACGTGTTTCATCAAAACATGTTGCATCAAACAGAAATGTTGTTAGATATCTATCTGAAGCGCGGAGGCGGAAAACATAATAGCCAACCGGCTAATTCCACTGATTGCGCCCCACCAATGCTGTCCTCTCGCAGTTTTGTTGCTTCCTCTCAGGTCCTATTATTAAAATGACCCCTCTGTGGCCGCGCAGTGAGGGCCCCCTTACCTCCTGCTGGCAGAACTGTGAATGGAATACTTTAGCAGCAATCATCACCTGGAATATCCTCTTGTGCAAGTGTGTACTGATTGGAGAATTATGCATCCACTGGTGATACTCCCTTAGGTAAATGTGTAGTCAGTGGTGTTCTTGCAGAACTATCCAGCTGGACATTTAATTTGAGGAATCTGATTAAATTTCTCATTTAATTACCCAGTTCTCTGCAGGGCCATTGAGGACAGTCACAAGGGCCCTTTGCTTTTAATGTGGGCCATCTGCTTCCTCTCCAAAATGCCTACCTTTTCAAAGCCCCCACAGCCTCCTGGGCATCCTCGCATGATCCTCCAGGCTGCACTACCTCCACGCGAACAGCAAAACACCATCGTGGTTGACAGTTACTCCAGACCCTACTGTATTCTCACTGATCAGGTGCAGTTAACCTGAACAGAAGTTTACGAATACATTTTTTTCCTCCCCTTTCTTGTTCTGGCACATCACGCAACAGTTCCCTTGCCTCTTTGGTTTTCTCATGCAATCTCCAAAAAAAAAAAAAAACCCTTCTGCAATAGATCCAGCACACTGACCCTTATGTGAAGAGGTCAATCTTCTTAAACCAAAAGAACATCATACAGTATACTAAATAGGGATGATGCTAACTGTGGCTCACATTAGTGTGAATGTATAAACGTCAAGCCATCCATCCTCTTAACAGCTTATCCAGTTCAGGGTCTTGGATAGGACGTGGGGCGGAGGATAAGTTGCCAGCCTATCAAAGGGCTAACACAGAGATATATAGAGAAAATTCATGCTCACATTCACACTTACAGCCCAACCTAGCATGCACGTCCTTTACCCAGAGGGTATACCCTGGGAGAACATGCTTACTCCACAAAGAGAGGCCCCAGCCAACCAGAAACCCTGAACCCACAACCTTTTCCACTAACCACTGCATCACCACATCCACATTAATCATCTAATTATGCTGCAATCATGGGTCAAGCTCCATGTTTCAGACATTCATCAACATTTTATTGGTAAGGTGAGTTTTCTCAGTTGAATACAGGTGGAACAGATGCAATCAATCAATCAATCAGTACATGTACTGCATCTGCAGTGGGAGGGGGGGTTGTTTGTTTGTTTGTTTGTTTTTTTGTTGTTTTTTTTTTAAATATACTGTTCCGACAATTTACTTTCCATGTAATGGGTATATGCAAACTCAATCAGAAATCAGTGCACAAACAGCAATCAGTTCAAATTTAATTAATTGACACCATAAAATTAAAATGCTATGATCACATTCATGGTCATAATCTTACCAATAAGTCTCCTCAAAGCCAAAGCTTTGATGTCCTTGATTTTCTTTCCAAAACGTTGCCTTGCAGCTGTTTTGAAATCAATCATGACATGATTCAGGCTTGTGGATTTAATAAAAAGGATCTAAGTGTGTGTATTTGTGTGGGTGTGTGTGTATGTGCGTGCTTCTTTTTCTTTTTTTCAATCAATAGCATTCAAATAATAGTAAAACAAAGCAGATGGGTGACATGCTCTTTGCAATAAATCCTGACTTGAGAGTATTAAAAACAAAATGAGATCTTCATCAGACGAGTGTTTGTACTTGTAATTTTGCAGTCGCATCTCAGCCCCTGTTGAAACTCAATTTTCTCCTGAACAGCAGCACTTATTGGCCTCCCTACATGCAGTGCACTGTGGGCTTCTGAAACATGTAAATTAGGGGAACAGGCAATACATTCAAATCAATAATACACCATTAAGGTGCATTTGTGATATCCAACCCCAAAGTCTGAAAAATGCCCCAGGGTAATACTGCACTAACTCAGTCGAGTGATGGCTTTTTTCCTCTTCTTTTTTTTTTTTTTGATATACTTGCAAACATATAAAAGCATAGTCACGACCAACCTAGTTTTTAAAAAAAGAGTCATAGGCGGGTTTTTTTCAATCCTAAAACATCATCCTGAGCATCACACAAAGGCCTTGATATATCAAAGGAGCGCAAGTCTTACCGGTTTTCTTGTAGTTCATGAGACGTTTTTAATGTTTGCTATGACATTTGACATTCTAATCTTGTTCCCCCTTTGGGAGTTTAGACCCTAAAGGCACCCTAACACGTTCTCTGGCAGTTAAACTGCACCCTGGATTTAAAGAAAGAGGAAAAGGACAGAAAAGCTGAGCTATAGGTGAGTGTGATACCAGCATTGTCCCACAGGCATCTCCTTCCCTTTCACCCTTAAGTGGTTCGAGAATCACACTTGTATTATTTTTTCAAACATATTTCACATGTTGACAGTTGCTACATAATGTACGACCGTGCGCATCAATTATGTAATGCAATTCAGGCTATGAACATATATAATTTATTTCATTCTCTTTCTCCTACATTATTTAATCAAAAGCTATTTTTACAATTATTACTCTCCCCAAATAGTTTTATCTTTTGTTGGTCTGTTCTTTAGTTCCCCCCTCATCGGTATGTCATGTTGCTGCGCTCGAATTCACGGTGCATTAATGCTGCAGGAGGGTGTCACGGGTGTCTGTCAGCCTGGGCAGGACACCCTTAAAAAGGGTAGCACTCAAAAACTGCAAAGAGGGGGTTCAAAGGAGTTCACAAGGTTGCTTCTAGCAAGCCAATAACAGCTTTTTCCCTCTAAAATGCCTTAAAGCTAAAATGTCAAAAAGAGTGAGAAAGGGAAAGTCACAATTAATGTAAAATAATGTGAGCTTCTTGTCGGTTTGAATTAGCGGCGAATAACTTGGAGGAACATGCATTTTAAAATGTAGGTTAAGTTATATTTGCATTTGAACAACACTATAAAATGATCCTCATCTTGTTGTGACTGAGCTGCTTTTGAAGCTGATTTTCAGAGACAATAACAGGCTTGGAATCAGAAGGGAAAAAAACCAATATGACTGCAACTATCTTTTAATTCAAAGATTAAAGGACCAAATCTGTGTTTTGAATGTTGTACCAGTTTTCTGGAGCCACATTTATTTTAGACTACTGCCAACAGTCTCTTTTGCTGCTTTCTTGGCAGCCACTCTTTCCATTTAATGTCTGCGTGACATGACAGACAACTTAATCCATTACAAAGAACATCATGTCCGATTTTATTTTTGTCAAAGTCATGTTACGCTGTGTTGAAATGCATTTGAAAAGTCTGCCTTTGTCATGCATTCATGTGCTGCGGGATGCCAGTTGCCAAACAGATCCGCGTTCATGATTTATTCTGATAAAAAGCTGTGAACACAATCAATTAGCAAATATGTCCCAACTGCAAAAGAAAAATATGAAGTAGGTACTTTTCCTGCAGCCCAGCTAAGCCCTGGATTTTAAATATGTTCACGGTTTTGCTTAATGTAGCGACTTAAAGTTGAGTTTTACTTTTGCAATTGTGCACGAAAACAAAGTTTCCCCAGAGGACAGAAGGGTCTTAATAGTGACAACACTCAAACAAACAGGAGCAGAGAACAGATGGGAACCTTTGAAGTATAAACTTGTGTAAACAGGAAAGTACTTCTCCAATGATATGATGTGCCACTACTACCCCCTGAATTGATTACTCATTATATTGTATTCTGTCTCCTTGAGCATAAAAATGTCTCTTTGCAGCTGGTGTTGAAACAAATAAGATAAAATCTGACACCTTTTCATGCCGCAAGAGTAAAATGCCTCACACGGTTTTTTTTCTTACAGTCAGTTTTTAAAAAAAACAACTTTACGAGATCATACAGCTGAATCATATGTACAAATTACTTCAGTCATCAAAGTAATGGAGTAATCTCAAATGCAGAGAGGTTTCGCCATGATGTAATATGTTGGTGCAGTTGACCCAATTCTGTAGGCTGGAGAATAATTTTCTTTAATGTAGGGATAACGAGAGAAACATGGAAAGTTTTAGTCTGGGGTGGTCAGTTAGATCAAAGAAATGTGAGGAAAAAGAAAGATGAGGTCTTTTTTTTGGGGTGGGGGGGTCGGAATGAGAGAGTTATGTGAATGTTGTGAATGATTTGAGGCGGTAGTAGTTACTATTTGAAGCCAGTAGAGGGTGTCTGCAAAATTCATGTTGCCATTAATCACTGCAGTTGTTCAAACCACCAAGGACCATCAGTGAAGCTCCTGAAGAATATAATAGATTCATTTTTCACAGAAGGGCATCGAATCCCAGCACTGAACTTGTGTGTGATTTAATATCCAAAAAATAAATAAATGAAGAAAAAAACATCCAGAATAGAGTGTCATCATGTTTAATCTGGTATATTGATGTCGCAATAATTTACTTTATATCCATTAGGGAGGCCTGGCACAGTGTTTGTGCAGTTGTCTTAACCAGCACAGAGAAAAATAGGCATCCTAGAATATTCAGTAACACATCTCTGCTCATAAGGTGAAACATCTCTCTTTTCTTTCTATTTTCCCCTCTCCTTTTATAAATAATTTGTACCAGAATCAGCAAAGCTCATGGATCAATTTTTCTTTTTCTTTCAACTCTTTGCACTAATTTGCGAGTCACAGAGGATTGTCGAATGCTAACGCCGTGATGCAAAAATGCCGGAGAAAAATGGAGAGAGGGAATAACATGAGAGTTCTTGAATTAAGAAGGCAATTTGCATACATGCAAACATGGCTCCTTCAATTGAATTTATTCAAATCCCATGTAGGATGGCTACATAATGGTTGTAGGATATTGAGTTACAGAGGAAATAATAAGCTTACAGTTTACAGCCACAATTTCTCTGCCTGACTGTTTCGAAATGAAAGCTACATCTCAGCGAAAAGCTTCGGTGGCTGCATCTTGGTCATTTTTGCAATATTAGATCATTTGGCCTGATTTTATTTGCTCCGCTGTTTCTATAATAGATTTCAAGACGGCTCATTGTTTAATTAGAGAGCGCTTATGTCCTTGGTGTGGTTGAAAAGAGCATTGACAATCCTCAAATTCCCCTCATGTCCAAAGTCATTAAAATTAAGATACCTCTGACTTTCGTCAATAATTCAGATGTTGCTGCATTCATCTCCCTGCTGGCACTAGCTGGCATCTTTTTAGACACAGAGCAACTGCAAGAGCTGGCAGATGTTTGTACACATGGCCACACAGTGCTGAACAGAACAAACTGTCAGAGTAACGCGTAAAGGAAATCAGCTTGTCAGCATCGTGGCGGAGAACTGCATTGTGTTGTGTAGCACATCCATAACATGATTTGAGCATGATATCCCACATTAGTGCTTCATCTTGTGGGTCTGCTCAAGTCTTCTGTGTTAACAGCTGTGCACAATAGGTGTGAAGCTCATCAAAGCTTCCTGGTTTACATCTGTATGATGTTAATCCATAGCCACCCCCAAACACCAGGTAACCCAAGGTCTTCTTCTTCTTCTTTTTTCTTTAAACCAATTTTTGCCAACCTATTATTTAAATCAGTCACCAATTACCTGCATAATTCCCACTATAAAACACCAAACACGAAGCTGGCAGTGAATCCCATCAGTGAACTTTCAATTTATTCCATCACTCACAAAACCTGCTGAGGTTAGCCTCATGCACAAGTTCATAGTACTATCCTTGTGTCAGCATTACATTTTTATGTGTCCTTTTCCTGCTCAAATGAAACGTGTTCTCAATCAGATACCTGCACTTTCTGCGAACTTCAATTAGCTTCATAGGGCCGGGGAGGTCTGAAGAGATGACCTGACACACATTTCTTCCTGCTAACAGTTCTTTAGGTGTGAGTTATTTGTGTTGTCTTCGGCTATATTAATTCCTTGTAATATATAATCTTCTCAGGTGAACCAGGTGAATTACATTTTGGATGTTTGAGTTGGCAAAAAGCTGTATTCACAGAAAATATTCTAAATATATAAGTGAAAATGTGAAATCACATAAAGACATTTCAACAAAATCAGAGGCGAAGGCAGTTTAGGATTTGAAGTTAATTACGCCACTGCAGATGAAAGTGGCATAACATTAATAATTTCTGTAAAAGTATGCAGCTGTATGCATAACCTATTATGAGATGTAATTTATGCAAAACTGAGGAATGAATATTTTACTAGCCTGCTTTTTTTTTTTCCTTTTTCTTTTTTTTTTTTTAATCTCCAATGCGAGTGTGAAAAATCACTAGCCAGAGTCTGAATGCAGCATAAGGGAAAACACAGCCAAATAGTGCTGCTGGGCAGGTGCCTGGAGTTCCATTTGAGCAAAGCAATTATGAAAATTGAAGTTATGCAGATGAACAAAAGGATTGCTTTTGGGAGATGTGTCATTGTCCTCTACCCGTGTCACACACCGCCAAAAAAGGTATATAACCAAATGTATTTGGTGGAAACTACAGCTCTGTTGTCGATATGTGGCCACAGTTTTGCGGCTGCAGTTAAGAAAAGAAAAGCAGATTCCAGGCAGTCCCTATGCTGTGCTGCGAACTACAAACAACCCAACAGCAAGGTCAGACTGCTTACAGCACTTTATTAGGCTGAATTAGGTTTGTTTACTCTCATAATGGGTCTTTCAAAACAAAAACGAACCTAATGTCTGAACGCTAAATGGATTTTAAAGTCCCTATATCTATCTTAATTTAAACATGCATCTCTCGCAGAAGGATGCCGTCTTTCCATTTCCATTTTCCGTATTTAGTTCACTTTTCTCGAGTTAGCGTATGCATAACTTACTCAACTTTTATCAGTCACAATTTCATCCACGGATTCTTTTTAAAAATAGTTTTCCAGTCCCACTGCAAAGTAAACTCCAGCGGCTCCATGGTGTAGCGATTGGCAGTGTTTGGCTCGCTCTTGTTACTTCAGTGCCTGTTACTCAAGTCTGTTCTTTAGTTTCTTCAGTTCTCAAGAGATTCTTGCAAGAGAGAGCATGGCGAAGACAGCTTTCACACATTCACAGAAACAAATGTATTGCTGCCATTGTTGTCGCGCTTATGCTTACATACCATGTTATTTGCTCTCGACGGCAGTCGGGACGCGCTGTGTAAAAACGGCGTACACAAAGTATACAGAAGTCCATGCATAATCAGAAGTGCAGAAAATGAAAGACCAGAGACAAATTTAGACCTGTGATCTCCTGTGAAACAATCTTTATGTGCTGTCAGTGTAATTTGTCACCTGGATTCTTGGCACTCTGAAGGAATTTTACTCTGCATGCTTTATTTGAAGGATAACATGACAACACCGCATCCTTCACCTACTTCAGTGTGAGATTACTGCATACTGTGGTGTTTTGGTATATGAGAGAGACGATATTATATGGAGGAGAAAGCAAAAACATGAACTTTGCCATGAACGCTCTCTCATAACTCTTGATTATGTACTTTAAAAGGTCTCATATTATTGTATTACTGTGGTGGTCTGGTTGTAATAATTAAACCTATTTCAGATCTATATGGTGACCTTTATACAATACATCATCAGCCTTTGAGGTAATATGTTGATGTTGTGCAGAAATGATGGCCTCCTATGTTAGATATGTGTTACAAAGTATAATCATATGCAATCCTAAAGCTTATTTTACTATTTTATCTTTTCACTTTGTTGCCCAGAGCGACTATGCGCTGTAATTTGTTTGTTTTGCAGTGGCAGCTTTGGAGACGAGCTCCATTCAGTCTCCCCCACCTGAATCATTGCTGGATTGATGCATGCTGAAGATCATTTTCTGAGCTACTCGTCTGTGTGGTGGCTCATATCCAGCACATGCTTTGTTTTAGGTTCCAGAGAAAAAAAGATGGATCCAAATCCAAGAGTAGACAAATAGAAGCCTTCCCCTACCTGGATGCCAAGATTCTGCCTCGAATCAGATTAAACTACATTATCGAATGCACAGAGTGGACCGAAAATAAATCAAGCTTTATTGTGTGGAGGAGACAGATACATGTCCCACGGGAGAATAGCAAGCTGAAGACATGCACAAGAATTTTACATTTAAGCAAGCACACAAAGTGCTGGAGTTTTCAATAGCAAAAAAAATAAATAAATAAAAATAAAAAACCCAAACATTTTTCCTCCAAATTATGTTGTCCAGATGTCTTGCATTCTTACACTTAGCACTCAGGAAACATTTTGAGTGGAAATATGCTATGGAAGATAAGGAAGGCAAACACATTTATCTAGTTTTTAAGTTCCTTTCGTAGCAGCAATCATTCACCAAATTTCTTCTGCATTGTGCTGCAATAACAATACTGTCTTACTCTGCAGATATATGATACGGGCCAGCATACAGAGCATAGATTCAATATAAACGTGATAGCAGGCCTTACAGTCGGAAAAAAAAAAAACAATGCACTTTCCCGGACACTCCCCGAGCCTTTCTTTCATCGACCAAGCTCATGCTGCAGTCATTGTGAAGTCTATAATAAAAATGCATCAGATGCATCTCCCTGTCCTCAGCAAAACGTCACTCAGGGGACGCCATGTAGACGTTTATGAGAGCTAATGACCAACGGCTTTTAGAATCCCACGACCATCAGCATAATTAGGTTCAGTGCCTGCTCTCAACCCTTCGTTTATGTGCCCTTGAAAGAAAAAAATGCCAAGTGATATTGACAAATGGACAAAAGAAACCTACTCAGATTGCAGAGTCTGGACAGTCAATGTGATGTTGCCAACAGCAGGAACTCCACCCTGTAGGAATTACATTTTGGGTAACACTTCACCTTGAAAACTCTTAGATGGCCCACATGGACGTTCACTTAAATGTTTATCGTACTAGATAATGTGGTTGTAGGATAGACAGATAAATTGCAGTGAGGTTTAAAATTTTTATGACAGCATTTCTCATCCAATAAACTATAACACAGCTATAACTGGTTTAAAACAGTTATTCAGTGGCAATACATCAAACTAAATTACAGGGTGTTTAAAAAAATAATAAACTAGATATGTACAAATCATTCAAAGGCAGGTCAGAGACCTATGCAGACACCAAGCCTGTTTGGAGCTTTAAGGCATGCTATGTGCATTTCATTAAAAGATTGTTTGCCAAGTTGTCATCGAGAGTAAATAACAACAACAACTGCAGATACACGGACTGCTGCACAAGTCTCTGAAGAGAAAAGCAAACTAATAATATAACAATAAAAATAATAATTAATATAGGTGTTATAGAACAAGCTCATTCACAAGCTGATAACAAAACGTTACAGAGAAGCAACGTAGTTCAGCCTAGCCGGATTATGAATACTATGAAATGATGAAGTTTGTGAGGAAAAACATTCACAGTATGATTGGTATTTACGAAAATGATGATGCTCTAATCAGTTCAGTTCATTTTACTACCCTGAGCTCAGTCCTTTATGTTTTAATTTATGTTAATCGTGCCGTATTTGCACAGTGCAGATTTACTGTGTATTAATGCACGAGACGTTATTCGAAGTTCACAAAGGCACTTTTTTTTCTTACCCATTTGTGATTTAAATTCATAGGTAAAATAATGAATTATGGATGCGATCCCTCGTGACTGGTTATACCTCCCACCCAACCCCAGGAAGATGCATATGTAATTAGCACCTCATATCAATGTGGGATTTGAAAAGTGTTTGGATATGCAGCAATATAATTATGATTATCTCATTTGTTTCTGTAATTTCCTCTTTTTCAGCTGACATTTTGCTCAAAGTGTGTTGCATAATTGAAAAAAAAAAGCAGGAAAAAAAGAAGAGCCAGTACCGCAGGGACAATACTTATTTTCACTTCTTTTTTGTTGATTTTTGTCAAGATGTTAATTGCTCTTAATTTCTCAATATTGGTGAGTTAGTAGGTTATCGGGCTGTGTTTCAAGTATTCAAATTACTGACCCTCATTTAAAATGTGCTGAAAGAAACTGAAATTCTTCCTGTAGCACAACCTTTAATTATTTAATGTTCAACTTTTGCTCTTCAATGATGGCTACATCATTTGCGTCTGCGCACGTGAAGACAGACTCAAATCATCGTGACTAGTCATATTCATGAAAACTAATCTTGAACATAATACACATAATTTCTAAAAGAAATCTAGACTAACATTTCAGAATGTGACATAATGTCTAATTAAATCTTATCTAACACCATATTTTGACTGGAAAAGTCGGTAAATTGGAAAAAAAAAATGCATTATTTATCTCAAGCACTCCGTCATATCCATAAAAACGGTCTACATTAGACATGCAATGAAAAGCGTCATCTTAACTGCAATGGAAGGAGATTGCAGATTGTCTGTATAGAAATTCCTCTTCTATTTCCAAACATCTTCTCGTTAGTTTTGAATTGTGAGGATAAGTGTTTCCACCACAGTTGAGTGCATGTTGTCTCCATTCGACACTGTCAATTAAAACTAGGGGAGTTTGCGCGTGCTGACATAATTTCAACACATTTCAGTGAGATTAAAGCTGGACGCAGACGCTGAAAGAACGCCACGCTAGCGGGAGAGTCCAAACTGGGAAGAAGTCACTGCCCAAACAGTCTTAATAATTATATGTAGATGTTTTTAAAAAAATATAAAATAACAAATGATGCTAAAAGGTTTCAGGCGTTAAACCTTAGTTATACAGTTACAAGTCTTTGCATTTCACATTTTATTTTTTTAGATCAGCATGCTATAAGAATCACAATTTCAATCACACTTACATTCAGACATAATTATAGCCATTGTGAGGCAACACTGACACTACTGGCAAAAAATAA
The DNA here is from genome assembly GCF_018398535.1 of Haplochromis burtoni. Lineage (NCBI taxonomy): Eukaryota > Metazoa > Chordata > Actinopteri > Cichliformes > Cichlidae > Haplochromis > Haplochromis burtoni. Next base: position 380,442 of record NW_024582461.1, read on the forward strand.
AGAGCTCAGATCCATTTACAGTATCTCTACAGTCCAAAGCATAGACACTGTTACACTTTAGCTGTTCTCCAGACACTCATGTATAATTTTAAATTGTTAAAAATAAGGCATTATGTTAAAAGCCCAAGTCATATATACATATAGAGAGAAATTTCCAACACAGTGTTTAGGCCTTCAAACGTAACATACCCGCTGTCAAACAAGATAATCATGTTTAATAGCTTGTGGAGAATCTTTTGCAGTCGGCCACTGCAAACTGGCATCAGCAGACGTTTTGCATATTCTCTACACTTCTCTTGTAGTGGGATGTCCTCCCCCTCTTTATTCTGCACTTCATCAACTTAAAATACAGCTCAGTCCAATTCAGGTCATGTGACTACCTCATAGATATTACAAATCTTCACCACGACATGCTCTCTGGCTGCCTCGCTCGTGCGCTTTGAATTGTTTTCCATCTGAAAGACAACATGTTGTCCAGTAGGTTTGATGCACTGGGCTGAACAGGAGCACGCACAGCGCTCCCTGTATGCTTCTGCAATCATCCTGCTGCTTCTGTCAGCAGTGAAATCATCAATAAATGCCATCAATAAAACAGAGATGAGGTGCTTTATTTTGGATCATGCTCAGTGCTTTTGTTTTGTTTTGTGTTAATCTCTTCCCTTTTCAACGACGGTGATATAGACTCAATTGAGTTTAATGCGTCCATGCTTTTGTTCCCTCTCAAACTGATGCTTTTGTGAGGATTCGCATCTGGTGCTGAATTGTTCAAGGTCAAGGTAACAAAATGCCCCGCTGATTATTGACGAGGAAACATTCACACCTTCATCCCAAAGAGCGTTGTTGACTTGCTGTGAAGTCATATAGGTTTCTATGCGCCATGCTAATGATTTTCTGATCATCCTTGATAGTCCTGTGCACACCTGCTTTTATAAAAACATGAACTTAAAGGGAGAGTTTTGCAGAGGAACTACTTTTGCTTTCTCTCTGGCATAGCGAGGGCTGTTAAGGACTCGCTGTGTATTGGCAAATGATAAGGTCCATTCACAAAGAGCCATTTATTAAAAAAAAAGAGAGAAAAGGAAATAAACACGTTGGGCTAACAAAATGAATAAATGAAAATAAATTCATCTCTTTTTCTTCTGTTCTTTGTCTAGTTCCCTGCCAATTTTGTGCACCAATGTCATTAATTAATTAGCAATTAGTCTTCCCACTATTTATATAATCTGTTTTTCAACTTCTTGTTGCCTGATTGTCATATTACTTCTTCCAGTTTGTCATTCCATCTGGTTTGTATTCTTCGAGCTTTTTGATGTTTTTCCTTTTTGTGACATGCTTCTAGTAGCTATATTTATGTGTGATTTCCTTGCTTCCTTTTGGAACATTGCCTTTTAGGTAACCCTTGCTGGAAATGTTTGCTAAACCGATAGAGCTCTTGCGTATAATCTCCAGCCTGGCAGTAAAGGCTTAGATTTTGGATTGCGGCCAAATTATCCACCATGCCTTTACCTAATCACTTTTCTGTGACTTTGCTGGAAAAATCATGAGGTGAAGGAGAATTCATAAGAAGGCTGGCAAAGAGAAGCACGGGGCTAACTACATTTAGCCTACACTACTTTATAATGTGAAGGCAGGTGCTGTTTGCATCGGTCTACTGTGGTGAAACCACAGCATTCAGAAGATGGGCTACATAAAGCACATCTTAGATACCTTTCCCTGTGAATTCTTGTTGTTGACAGACGCGACCTCATTACCAAGGCTGAGCTCTTTGAAAATAAGTGAATACACAGAAACTCACATTAAAATTAGCTGCTCATTCTGTCCACTCACATTTTCTCTTCAGTCCTGACAGATGATCGAGACAGACTCCTGCCTTTTATTAAGGCTTTCAACATATGTGACCGAAGTTAAAATAATTAATGGGAATCCATAAAGGCTGGAAATACAGCAATATATCATAACTAACGCAAACTGAATTATGGGAAACCTTATATTCCTTTAAATCGTTAAGAAGAGCATTCGGAGAGCATTTATGAAAAAAAATCCATGATACAAACGGCCTCATGCAAAGCAACGTCTTCATAATACAACTGATTAAACTGTGTTAATAGCTTTCCTGCTGGTTTAACAAATTGTTGAAGGCTCAAAAGATATCTATATAATTTAGGAGGTAAAGAAAGGGGGATGCAGTCAAGCACCTTTCCTTAGTATTTAGAGAATTCAACCAGATCTTATTAAGGCTGCCTCACAGATACTTCTGGGTCACTTCACTCAGTTAGGAACCTTTCCAAAGCAAAATTGACTATTCTACCCTGGTGTCCTGTGTTCAGGTCCTCTTCTGTGTGAACTCTCTTCAAATGTTACTTTATGTAATAACTTGAGCGGCTAGAAATCCAGCTCTGCACTCCATGCGAGCTCCAGTCAAAAAGCTGCTTCTGCCATGGCTGAGTATTTCACTCATCAGCCTACACTTCTTCCAAGATAAGTCCTTCCCAGGATGTCTCTCTGCAGCTGAGAGCAAGAATGATGCAAAGGTTATTCGACTTTCATTGTGTCTGACGTGACCTGACTGCAGCAGGCCGTTTACCGAAGTGGTACAGAAGGTCAAACGGTGATATCACTAACTGTCATAATCTGCAATCAGCTGTAATGTATTCTCTTCTGTCTCACACTACTTGCAAGGGATGAGAAGTTTTAAAAGCGACGGTTGTATTCTGAATCACTGCAGAGACGACGACCGCTGCTGAGAACAAGAAAGTCTCACTGATCACGCTCCCTCCTCCCTCATTTGTCATCCGGCCCTCTGCTTTGTTTAACGACACAAATCAGTGCGCATCATGCTGTTCAAGCTCCACTTGTGCACTGTTTAAAAAAGAAGCCATGCTTGAGGATACTTATGGAGTCACCGCTAGCTCACACAAACCCGAGTGGAAGCTTTGCATCACGGTGCGTGGTGTTTTGAGCTTGAGATTACTAGCTTGAGAATCTTTAAATTGTTGTGGAAGCTTAAGATTGCAAAAATAGCTTATGTGCAGTGCAGAAATTTATTTCAGAAAACAAAATAGGTCATAATTTGCCATTCATCATATGCTGCCATGTGAGGCTCAAATCTCCTTAATGAGCAGAGTTTGCCAGTCATTGTGTCTGCCATCACTAAGTGAGGCTATTACAGCGTCTAATGAAGCTGATTCATTTTTACTGGACTTCCCATTATTTTATTCCAAGCTGTTATTCTTTCTATAGACAACTGAAAATGAGTTTCTTTGTACAGAATTACATGGAATAAAGCTTGTTATGCTGGATCTAGAGAGAGGCGGCATACTCCTCTGCGTGTGCGGAAGAAGTGTCTAAAAGCTATTCCACTGTTGACTATCCCCCTGTGTGAGCTAGCGACACTGAAATGCAGAGAATTTGCAATAGAATCCCATTAGATTGATGGTTCCTTCTTCTTGGTGCATGTTTCATTTCCCTGTTGTTTGCCACTTACAGCAAAGCTACACATCCCAGTGTATTTTCCCTGAGTATGGCTGAAGTTTTGCAAGTCTAATTTCTGCCCTTGAATTGAATTACTCCCCCCCAAAAAAGGAAAAAAAAAAAATAGAAGAAAAAAGCGGTCACAGCCATACAGAGTATTTGCATTTGGATCATTTAATACTCCACCTTCAAGGATCATTAATCTTGTCTATGCTTCATATACAAACTGGGCATCAATAACATTGGTAAGGTAGGAGCGAGGAGGGTATAAATCACACGAGCAATATTTTCAGTTAATCAGGCATCCATTTTTTTAAATCAACAAAAGAGACATAAAAATTAACAACCTTGTTTCTGCTCATGCTCCCATTTAAAATAAACTGTGTAGTCAAGATCCTGTGGCACGTTGGTTTAAACAACAGACACAAACACTTTAATTTGTTACTCTCTGCTTCGGATAATCACACACTGTGCATAGATGACAGTAACATAACAGCAGCCTCACATTTAGAACCTGTAGCCAGCTCATTTAGCGCCACACAACACCCACAGCTTAATTAGCTCCGTCGGTATCATCTGCAATTCTGAATGCTTTCACAGCATCTTTTTGATGCTTGGCTGAAAGACACATTTTCTCTGTAATTTAGCTGGCTACTAATCTAATCATTACTATATCTTGGGAGTGTTTTCTCACTTTTGCGGGCAGTTAGCTGTGATCTGACGACCTACATTACAGTCTATGCTGTGACTGCACAACGCTAACTGTGACATGTTTGAGGCTCTAATTGTCGTGATGATTAATGAGAAAAGTCACAGGACTTATCCCACCTAGCTGTTGTGGAAACAGTTATTAGGTGGATTCCTTGAACGAGCTCTTTCTTGTTACGCTAACCAACATATTGGCTCCGCTAACAATTAGCAGGCTAACTAAGTGTTATTGACTGGATAACTGTTAGCAGTTATGTATTATTTTATTGCATATAGACATCCTTTTGATATCTAGAAGTCCAATACTGATATTTGGAAAGGAAGTGTGCTACAGAAAGAGGAACACGAATGCTTGGATGAGGTCACATGTTTCAAAAACATTTTTGAAATATAAAGTCAATAAACGATCACCAACTTTGCCGTACACGCTTTGCTTCAGTTACCTGCAAAGCAAAAACTCTGTGCGCTACATTAGTTATAACTCAGGTGTTCCATTTTCTGTTTTTACCTTTAAATAAAATACTTTAAATCTTTTGGATTGATACAATTTTTTCCTATAAGCCAGGCATCACCTGTCAAACCCTTTGTTTCTATCCCCACCATCTCCTTGCTTCCTTTTCCCCTCTCTCTTTCTTATGTGTTTACTTCTGTGTGTGTCTGATTATAGGAGTGGGGACAGGTGTGCTGGAACCTAAGCTGAGCTTCACCAGCTGCAAACACTTCTCCTATCAAGTCTACTTTCAGTACCACCACTCTGCCAGAACGTAGTCTCTGCTTAAGCACTTCCATAAATGAGTCAGCCCCCTTTTCTTCCTGGTTCGCTCTCTTTGTTGGCTCAGCCCGATTCTCAGCTAACTGGATCCTTCTCTGCCTGGCTCTCTTTTTGCCTTTCTCAGTCCAGCTTCCAACCGTGCCTCGGTCGCATCTGAGGTTCGCAGCTACTACTCACCCAAACCCAAATTTCAGTTTTCTTGCTGCCAATCAAGCTCCTACAACTTTTGCACTACTTTTTTGACTTGCTTTATTTCAGAAGTCTTTTAGTGTCGTCCTCTACGCTTGAGTACATCGGCCTTGACGTAACGGTACATTCTGGCCAAAAATGCGGACCCACCAGACGCTGGACTCCATTTGTAAAAACTTTAGTTGGTGACATACACAAACTAGTCTCGAGTTGCCTCCATGAACCTTAGCTCAGTTATTGCTCCCATCAGTCTTTAGCCAGCAGCCTGGTTGGTTAGGCTGGGCTCACAAGAATTAGTTCGACAGCCAGCTCACCACTCTGACCGCTAGCAGTCAGCCAGATGGTTTTTTGCCAGCCTGTCCCTGCCAGTTTTCAGACCAGCTGACTTAAACCCCTGGCATCCCGTCTCTGGTTGACCTGCCTCGCCTCAAAGGCCTCCACAAGAAGGATGTCTCAGCTACCCCTATGCCAAGTCAGTTCCAAGGCCTCTTCCATGGTTGGCCTACACAAGGTGTAGGTGTTTGTACCTGTTTCTTCTGCCTCTGATAGTTGACACGAAGACCGTCTCAGAACTGGCCTTCTCCTTACTTGAGTCATTTGACAAATCCTATGTTCAACTGGTCAACACAGAGTCAGCCAAAGCAATATCTTTCCCTGAGCTGGCCTTTAGCACTCATACCCAGAGGAGGCTGATGTATTAGTCAGCCCTGCCTGAGCCAGCCTATGTCTGTCCCTATCTTCTCCCCTAAGAGGATTCCAGTCTGTGGCCCTGGCTCAACCTGCTCCACTGCTCCTTTTGCTTGGATCAGCTCCAACCTTGGGTTTCAGTCAACGAGCCTAGGTTTCCCAGGTTTCCAGCTACTTAAGCCGTAGTTTCAGTTCTCTTGCTGCCAGCCCAGCACCTCTTCAGCCTTTTCCTCTAATCCTTTATTTACCTTGGATGAATCAACAGTCTGTTGACCTGTTCCTTTGCCTCTCTCTGCACTCGGGTTCAACAGCCTAGCTGTGATATCACAATCTACCGTAAACCCTGTTATGTTTACTTTCAACAGTAAGTTAATTCTACTGCTGATACTTCACCACTTCACGTGCTTCATGTGCATTACAAACAGCGGCACGTGTATGGCTGCATGCCTTTATCGTGGAAGAGAAAAATATAAAAAATGGGCTTTGCTGTTATCTTTTAATAAACACTTTGTTCCAACTAGGTTTTGGTAATGATTGATTTTAGACATTTTAGGATTTTTCTGTTGTCGGTATAACTAAAATAGTTTTAAAATCGTATTCAGTTTGACACAGGTTGAGACACACACACATTCACACATGAACAAAAACACAGAAGCACTGATGGGCCTGATAATGTCTCTAAAATGAAACAGGAGCTGACATTTAATTATGGTGGGGGGAAGTATGTTGCCTTCCATTTTTAGTTTTAATTTTTGCTTCATAAATGTTATCTCAATGCTTTCCATGTTAGAGCACTGAGAAGTGTGCAATTAACTTGGTGAAAACAATCACGGCATAACTGACAACATTTTGTGAAAGCTGACGAGGTAAACTTGAGGTAAAATAGAAGCGAGATAAAAGGAGATAAAACGGCCTCTGATTTCTCAGTTTGTGCGTCCTCTCCTCTCCTTGAATCTTAGTCCTTCCCAATAGAGATAAAAGCATAAACAGCATAAAAGAGCCACTGTGATGTCAGCCTCTGATTAGGCCTCAGCATTAGCATTTTGGCTGCTGCCATGTTGGCTTTGTGGAGCCAAAATTTACCATATATCGATGAAAGGATGGCGTGCTAATTTATCAGTTAATGTTAGTAAGCTTAGTTAGCAGATGCATTGATAATCTTTATGGGTGTAACACATTAATGCAAAGTATCAGACACACCAAAACCAAAGCACAAACATCTTGGATGGTCTGTAACATATAGCGAGGGACAATATTACTCATCTATTAACAGTGCTGAAAATAGTACCATCTCCTCTCTCACACACACACACACACACACACACACACACACACACACATTAAAAGGTCTAGTTTAATGACTTGAAGTAGGAGACACTGATCACCTCCTGCAGCCTGGGGACACTTTTCAATCAACGTGGCCCGTCCTTAACTCAATCATCCAGGTGGATGAGCTATAAAAGAACTCCCCTCCTACAGGTGGTATGAGGGTGGTATTATCCATAGAGGCCAAAACCATTTTTTTGGTACCAGGTTGTAAATATGGTTTTTAATGCTGTAAAGTTGGAAGTCTATGTCGATTTTAGAGCCAGCTTCAAGTGGTAAGTAGAAGAAGCGGAGTTTCTGCCACTTGCGCATTGCAAGTGATGGAGGCGAGGAAGAGATGGGGGAGAGTGGAGGCAACAGGCATTCAATAAAATGAGACATCCTTTCTCTGGAGCCTCATTTTAGAGCGATGACAATTAAAGATGACCTTTGACATGAGAACATCTTACTTTTAAAAAAAATACAGCTACTACTGTAGTTTCGGAGGATATTCAGGACTACTTTTGAGTAGTTCTGAAGGGCAGAAAGTCTAATCAACTTAACAAACTCAAATTAAATGAATACAGCTACAACCATTTGTATATTACAGCTGTGCCACACATCTTTTAAGCACTTAATGTAAAAAAAAACTTCAACAAAAGATACACCTGTGCATCTTCAATTTTAACACATCTGGTCATCGCTTCTCTATCGAATTTCCCAGAGGAACCCACCCGAGGGATTAATAAAGTTCTATCTTATCTTATCTTATCTTCTCTGTCCTCCAGGTGCATTTTGGGAATTGAGACATCCTTTACCATGGTACACTGAGATTGATTTCCAGGTCACAGACACGAGGAAGAAGAAGGAAAAAGAAGCGCAAATTAGACAAATGTGAAAAGCCTTGAGACTTGATGAGGACTTGGAAGGGAAAAAAGGAAGCAAAGTAAGAAGGGACTAACAAAGAAAGTTATTAGCAAAAGAAGAATATGTTAATTTCTCTGAGACACGCATAGACAAAAGAGAGGGGGTCAAAGGCACAGAAAGACAAGAGAAAATGTAAAACACGAGAAGGAAAACGATTTAAAGAAAAATGAACCAAAACCCGACATCACTACAGAATGAATTGTGTCGGAATTTTTTCATTTAAATCACGGGTGACCGTGGGAAACGCTAGTGACCAAAGCAGCACTGTATACCTTTCAGCGAGCGACCACCAGCAACTTCCACCAACTCAGCAACAGGTCAGGGGACACACAATTTTCACTAGAGACCAGAGGTTGCCAGAGGTTTGCTGACCGGTCTCTGTGTCTCTGAGAGTGCTCGAAGGCATAGACTAAAGTGCTGTGTGAGTGGGTGTTTGTGAACTGGTCAAGGTTGCTTGTAGTAAAAAGTGCTTTAAGTGCTCAGAGTAGAAAAGTGTTAAGTACTAGTCCATTAACGAACTGAAAAACATTTCTCAGTGTAAATGTTGTTTTTCGTATATTTCTTATTTGGTTTTCACACATAATAACAAACAATGAAACACAGGTGCATTTATGGACTCCTCTACAATTTTTTCCAATTCTTCCACAGTTGACCTGTTCCTTTGTACCTGTGATTGTGTGTGTGGTGTTTTGCTGTTGTTGTTCTTTTAAAATATATGCTAATAGCGTATTGTATTTTTGCTCTGCATTTGATTATGCACACTGGAAACATTCCCAGCCTCATTAGCTAGTTGAGATAAATCTTCCCATCCATGCTTTGGCGTTAATGAGATTCTCAATTTCTTTATCTCACACCAAAGCTGAGGAATTGGCCTGATGATAAAAGGTTGCTCCGAAGAACATCTTTCGATTGACTTTTTAAAAGATAAGTGTCTCTCTGGAAAATTAAACATGATTATTAAACAATAATTAGTCTATTGTTCAAGCCAACAAAAGAGATTGGGTTAAGGTTTGGTGGTTTGTGTCCATGAACTAAATATGACAAATATCTGAATTCATTCAAAAGGCCTCCAATTCTCCAATTCTCATTAGTTAACTGAACTTCTGCAGTGGGTTGCAATGAATAACGAGGAAAGCTTACACAACTCGCTTGCACTTGACCCGTGAAAGGGTGAAGAGATGCTGGGCGGGAAAAAAAAAGATTACAGCTTTTTATTGTTCTTTACGCAAACACAGGTTTAAAGTCATTCAGCACACAAGCTAATGTTCCACAGCAGAAGAGACAATGTAGCCATCCTTTCCTATGCTCAGACTTCTTATCAGCAAATTTAGTACATATGAAAAAACATTTTTCAAAAACAAAGAAGCCTGATTTTACCTGTGGCGAGGCTGCTGTTGTATAATGATGTCAATCGCCGAGGAAACAGGATATATTAAACATCTAATCAGTTTACCGGACTGAAGCAAAACATAATTTTCAGATAAAATCATTACTGCACTCCTCTAGTGTTCTCTTTGTTGATATTCTTTCCCTAATTTGTGAACTTGCACCTTGCAAGGAAAAAAATACTTATGAAGACATGGCTGAGCTGACTGAAGGTTTTATAATCTGATAGCTGATTCCTGCATACTTCAATTTATTTCTGTCTGGACTATATGGTAATTTGTCCAGCCCTTAATCAGCTTGCATGTCACTGTTGTTTACACAACAGTTTGCCTACTTTCTGTGTTATGTGGGAGACGGGGACCAAGTTTCTGCTGGTTTCACACAAGAAAGCGGGCACGCATCTTAGCATAAAATAATTAATTTTTTCGTGTATCGCCTCTGACATCATTATCGTGCTATAATCCGAATAAATGTGCATCATGTCTAAGGTTTAAAGGCTGCAAAAAAAGTCAAAAATCATCTTAAACATAACACAAGTTGCAGCAACGCCTTAATTGGTCAACTTAGTTCTTTTTAATGTTCATATTTTCTATGACAAAAGATGTGTTGCTTTTATCTTTGGTGTAACAGTTTTCATGTGGCGAATCAAAAAACCGTATTTGTCCTCTTGCTTTACTTAAAGCTATCTTTTGACTGAAGATGAAATCCTTTAAGCTGCACTGATCATCATCATTTCTGTGCCCGGTTTCAAAAAACCGACACAAACACGGTTTGTTCCTCTGTGCTTCAGCTAATCACATACTATAGTGTATTAGGGACAACTGTAATGTAATAGCAGCTTTATATTTAGACCTTTAGCCAGCTCATTTAGCACCACACAACGCCCACAGCTGAATTAGCTCTTTGAGCATCATCTCTTTTTCTGAATGTTTTCATATGAAAAAGTCCTTTTACTTTGTAACTTTTTCTCCAGTATTGAAACATTGCAGCAGGTTTTGCTTCTTTGTTGTCACACTGTCTAGCACAGACTGCCTTTCCCATCTACAGGTGTTAAATCCACTCTACTGAAATGAAGAGTGAACCATATACCTACTTGCCACTTTATTAGGTACCATTGCTAGACCCCCCCTTTTCCTTCAGAACTGCTAGAATTCTTTGTGGCACAGATTCGACAAGGTGTTGAAAACATTCCTTGGACATTTTGGTCCATTTTGACATGACAGTATCACACATTTACCGCAGATTTTTTGGCTGCACATCCATGATGAGGTTCAATCACTTCCCAAAGGTGCTCTGTTGGATTGTGATCTGGTGACTATGGGGGCCATTTGAGTGCAGTGAGTTCACTGGGATGTTCAACCACTTTGAGCTGATGTGATTTTTGTGATATGATGTGTTGCCCTGCTGAAGGAAGCCACCAGTAGATGGTTATAAATGGATCAGCAAAAACACAGGGGTAAGTTGTGGTGTTTTGACTATGCTCAGTTGGTATTAAGGGGGAAATAATACACTAGCCTTAACTGTTGATATAAAGCGGGGCAGATCTGCGGTTTCATGTTGTTTGTGCCAAATTCTCACCTTACTGTCTGAATGCAGTAGCAGAAGTTAAAACTTATCAGACCAGGTGACATTATTGCCCCCATTTCCTGCTAGTTGACACCAGTGGCATCAGGTGTGGTCTTCTGCTGCTGTACGCCCATTTGCTTCAAACTGTCAATGTGTTGTGTGTTGAAAGGTGCTCCTCTGCATATCTTGGTTGTAACAAATAGTTATTTGAGTTCATGCTGCCTTCCTATCAGCTCAAAGCAGCCTGGTCATTCTCCTCTGACCTATGGTATCAACAAACCCGCTACTGGATATTTTATCTTTTTCAGACGATTCTTTGTAAACTCTAGAGATGTTTGTGCAAAATCCCAATAGAGCATCAGTTTCTGAAATGCTCAGAGGAGCCCGTCAGGCACCAACAACCATGACACACTCAGAATCACTTAAATCCCTTTTCTTCCCTATTCTGATGCTCAGTTTGAACACAGTTTGAGGTCACATTGACCATTTCTACATGACTGAACATACTGACATGTGATTGGTTGATTGTATATTTGTGTTAGTGAGCAGTTCAATACGTAACAATGTGGACTGTGGATTTTGAAAAAAGTGTACTCTAATGGTAGCTAAGCTTAAAAGATTCAGGTAAGGAAATGTATTCAGAAAGCAGAACTTGCTAGTGAATTGCAAGAGTGACCGTTCCAAAAGAAAAAACAAGTGAAGGTTGTCAGGCAAGTATGGTAGTCAAATTCAAAATATGAAGAAGACGATCATGCTCCAAGGTTTGCCATCAGCGTAGGAGGAGAGTCTTGTTTTTGTAAAAACTCAGTTTGGGCTTTAAGTTTAAATTGCTTTTTGTTTGTGCAACTTAAAATGAATAACAGCATGTAGAGTTCCACCCGATTCCTTTTGTTTGTAGTTTTTACTGTTATTTTTATGGTCGGATAATTAAAATACTATCAATTCACTGTATAATTTGTTTTCCAAAACAGAGCATAAAAGAAGAAAACCTTGGGAGCCACTGCCACAGCGAAACAGTGAATCATTTATATAGATAGTTGTGTTTTGCTCGGAGCACGCAGAGCTGACAGATGAACAGCTGGGGTAGATTCAGTCCTGATGAACAGTTTGGTACCAACACTTAAAACCTTTGGTCTGTTGACATCAGAACAGTGTGAATTCAAGCTGGATCAGTGAGCAAACTGCCTAAACCTACGTGTGTCACTAATGTTAGTTCATATTTTTATTTACCCATTGCATTAAGATGGGTTCCTGATCCAAATTGGGCGCTCAAATAAAGATTGCATCAATAAGTTTAAAATAGGGTCTTGAAAAACACCTATTTTTTCTACACATTCACCTAACAAGGGAAAAATCTGCCAAATCAAACATGCGGAGCTACCCGCTGTGGCAACCCCTCGCAAATATGGGAGCAGCCCAAAGTAGCTTCTTTACATCCTGTAAAGAAGAACAAACACATTCTGTACATGTGCCTTACATTGGAGAGAGTACAGGCGAGCCAACAAAGGCACAAAACCTTCACATGTAGATTATTTTGAAACTAAATAACAATATCTCACGTTTTGAACTTGTTGAGCTCTAGAGTTACTTTTGAAGTTTCCACACATTTACACCTCGTCTTAGTGTTTACTAAACCAGGAGTTCATTTTAAGAAATGGTATTATTAATGACTTTTCTACATTTTTAAGACAATGCATTTTTCACACTTTGCAAAGCCATCCATTGTGCTGAATTAGACCCTTTTTTGGTGCCAGCTCAGATCCGTGGGCTGTGAGTTTGACACCCCAGTTTAGAGTTTATTAGTATCCTACAGAATCTAGTGGAAAACCAGTGTCACTTTGAAGATTCAATCCAAGATACAATTTTAATGAAGATTGCTCGCTAAGCCATGAAAGTTTATGAAAGTTTCTAGCTTCTGAGTTTGCTTCTGCATTGATGTTACGGCACTGCAGGTGGTCACTGGGAAACTTGTAGCAACACCGCTTCTTGCTCTGTAATGCATCAGTGGGCAGAGCCTACAAAGGAAATTGTGTTTATCAAACGTTTATGAAAAACTTCACTGAATCCATTCATCAGCATCTGACTGACTAACACAACTCTAGTTATGCGCTTTTTGGATGAGTAATTTGAATAAATTCGGTTTTTGATGCCAGATGGCGTTCTTTTTAAAATCTTCTTTAAGCCTCAGAGAGGTTCGACAAATTAAATGCTGACATCACTTGGTTTATTAGAAAAGATTGCAGGCAATGATGTGAAACAGTCGGCGGAAGAAAAAAAAAAAACAACCTTTAGGGACGTTTCCACAGTTCCTATCAGCTGAAAAGGTAAAGCTGATAGATAGCATAGATGGAACATTTTTAATGAGGTAATATTCCCAGCTTCATCTGGTGTAGAAATGATTTGTGGACGTAAACGGCTTTCGTACAAAGCTCTCACCGGCTTGCTTTCCAGGTGCTAATAATAAATATAACCCTCCCCTTTTTAAATGAATGCATTTATTTATTTATTTTGTGTCCACGTGAACACAGCGGGAGGAAATTGGAGAAAGTTTGTTGCTAAGAAAATCTAAATGACAAGTTATTCTCTGTAAAGGTCACAATTACTTAGAATCACAGCATCATGAAGGAGTAGAACAATTTTCCTTGGTAAACATGATATAGCCCATTACATTTAGTGGAGGCAGCAGGCAGCAATTTATAATATTGTGTGAGCTGCCAAGTGCAACCTAAGTCTGTCTAACAGTAGCAGGTGTGTGAGTTAGATGTGTTAAGCTGAAAACAGCTTGTCTTCGTTTCTTACCGCAGCAGATGGAGAGTGGCTTTCAGCAGCTAAGCGGGGTCATATGCAAGTATGATTATACAGATGACAGTGAGGAAGTGGAGAATTGGAGGAACCCGTTTTAAGCCCATTTTATGTAAAAGTCTGTATTTATTGGCTAGTCGTAGCATTAAAATCTGGTCACGAATACAATGAGTCATCGCGGAGAAGCTGTAAGTGCAGCTGGCCAGATTTAGATCATGACTTTAAGTTATGGCATGATGCTGTAGTGGTAATTGCAGTATAATGGGCCATCAATGTAAATGCGGATGCTGGTAATTGTAGCTGTCTGGCAGAGAATACACAACACGAGTGCAAGTTTATTTGGAATTATTGGTAATAAAAAAATGTGTTTTCTTTTGTCACCCGTTGACATGGTTCAACTTTACCGTTTCATTGTAATTAATTGTTTTGATTTCCTCTTTATTGTGCCAACAAGATGAGAAGTTAAAATCCGACAAATTTAATAGGCTAAAAACATAAAAATAATAATCACAATAAAAGGGGGTGGTGATGAGTTGCATGCAGACGCTGGGTTTGATGATGTGTTTGGGGTTCATTAGCACTGGTCACTCTTTTTAGCTCAGTCTAATAAGCAGAAAACTGGCAGGCAGTGTGTGTGTCTCAATTAAAGAGCAAAACACTCACATATATATGAGAATCAACACCACCACTATGAGAAATAATTTAACACTGCGAGTAATGTTCTGCTTGAGTGAAAGGGTAGCACAGGCCCTGCATCACAATCTCATTGGTATGCATAAAATAAGATATGGGCCTGCCAGTATCCTCTTCTTCACCTCAGCATTAATTGTTAGCAGCAGTAATGACTTTGACCTTCACCAGTGAGTTAAGTATATTGTGTGTACTTCTTCTACACCTGTCCCACAGCAGGCACTAGCTGTTATTTACACACTGACAAATATGTAAACATTTTTATGGGTTACTTTACATCAACTTGCCTTTTTTTTCTTTTCTGCAGTGGTACGGGAAACTACTCAACATTGGTGCTCTTTTTTTTGTTTTTTGAACAAGTCATTGAACAGAATTGGTGTTTGATTTTATAAGATGTAATTGACCAATTTTCAGCTATAACAAGGGTGCTTCTATGAATTTTTATGGCAACCAGGAATCGGTTGGAAAAATTCAATGACTTGTAACGACAGTTGTGGACAGACCTCCTTCCCAGCACGATAATAATTAACGGCGAGGTAATGGAGCTTACAAAATGGAGTCTGATTGCAAATGTAAATATGCTTACTTCTAGTGAGTGGTGGAAGTACAGCGCACTGTCTCATGCTTCCTTTGTTTAAAGTTTGCCTTTGAGAGAGAGCCACTGTGAGGCATATGAGGGGGAGTCAATTTTTCAAAACTAAAAAAAAACAGGTTTTGTTTTGCATCTTTAATTAACACAAAAGGGCATATTATGATATTATTTACATTAATTATATTTACAATGATGCACTGGGCAAGAGAACACTGTTTTTCACAGAAAATGGAAATCCAGACTCCCTTGTGCCCATGCAGCCTGGGCTACAACCCACTTGTTGGCTGGTGTGCACGAGTGGAAAGTCACCAAGTTTAGTTCATCACACAGGCTGCTGTAAAATCTGATTCGGTCAATAACCACAGCAGAGTTGCAGCCTGATTCTGTCATAACTGGTTATAAGAAATAATTGTAAAGCACACTAAAGGAAGACCCAAGCCCGTACAGTGATTTATTGATAGGAGTTTGAAATTCACAAATGAGACTTGCAAGCAGAGGTCAATGGGAATTTAGGTCAATAGCTCAGGAGTTAATTTCTGCCAGAAAAAAATGTGATAGATTCAAGTCGCTTGGAGCACTGAAGCCCTAATATTTAAACTGAATTCTTATTTGGGTTTTCTAGAGAAGAAGAGAGAGAAGGTTGTGGAAGGAGCCAGGGTTCCTCAGTATCTGTGAAGGACGGACAGGTATTCAATTCAACTCGGTGCTATAACAACAGTCACCTTGTACTGTCAGTAAGAACCTGATAATAATAGAGAGAAAACCCCAACAATCATATGACCCCCTATGAGCAAGCACTTGGGTACAGTGGGAAGGAAAAACTCCCTTTTAACAGGAAGAAACCTCCAGTAGGCCCAGGCTCAGGGATCTGCTGTGATTAAACTGATCTTTTAATACAGACAAATGATGTCCTGATGACAAACAGGTTTGTAAGCTGAAACTAGGAGACACCACCAGCAGGTGCAGCCCAGGGCAGGCCTTGCCCACCTCCACCTAAGTCTTAGATTAATTCAGTTTTATTTATACAGTGCCAAATCACAACAACCTTCTATTGCAAGGTAGATCCTACAATAATAATGATGGATTGGATTTATATAGCGCTTTTCAAGGCACCCAAAGTGCTTTACAATACCACTATTCATTCACTCTCACATTCATACACTGGTGGAAGCAGCTACAGTTGTAGCCACAGCTGCCCTGGGGGCAGACTGACAGAAGCGAGGCTGCCATATCGCGCCATCGGCCCCTCTGACCAACACCAGGGTTGGCCAGAGGGGGAGTGGGGGGATAAAAAACAACCCTAACCAGTCCACGACCATGACAAAGTCCTCCTATCAAACATGTACTTTAAATTCATGTAAAAGAAAAGGGAAAAGCACAACAAAAATTGATGCTTCCTCCTCACTCCCAAATGGATGGCTGCCCCTGCCGGACCCTTGTTTCTTCCTGTTAAAGGGCGTTTTTCTTTCCCCCAGCCGCCAGGTTCTTGCTCATAAGGGGCTGTCGGATTGTTTGGGTTTCTTTCTAATATTGTAGGGTCTTTACGTGACAGTAAAAAATGCCTTGACACGACTGTTGTACTGAAATGGCGCTCTACGAACGAATTGAAGTTTCGGCTAGCATACGCAGCGGTGACTGCAAACTCAAGAACTTTGCTTTTGAAAAAAGTGCAGAGCTATACTAGTTGGTGACCTGGAGGATGTTTTTAAAAGCAAGGAAATGAGTTCCTGCCATGCCGATTAGATGTTAATTGACTTCCGCTCGCTTTACATTGAGATGGAAACATTTTACCTTTGTGTCCTTGTGCACGTCTCTTAATCCGAAGACTGTACACTGTGATGAAATTAAACAGTTCCGCACCGGTGTGTATGCGGCGTGTTTGTCAGGTAATGTAAGCCAAACGGCAATCCATTATGAAAACACACAAGATAAGCATCTATTATTTTGTGTTTTGTTTTGAAATGCTAATTGGTAAACATTTACTCAATATGCATGTGTATGTCTGTGTGAAAGAGAAACGGAGAGAGTATGCATGGCATCAGGAAGTTATTTGGTTTGTCGAACAGGTGTCTGGTCTGAATAAAAATGTTATGCTCATTTGCAAGCATAATTCAATATGAGATGCAGGAAGGGTTTTTATAGAAGTTATATAACTCTGGTGAATAAGCCAACCTGGATCAGCTGGATTTTCTATGACAAATCGCTTATTCGCCAAATCATCACATAAACAGCTTTTCCTGATACTCTGTATGACCATTCACTGAGAAAATACCAACTTTTTCTTTTTTCTTTTTTTACCCTGGGCTTCATTATCAATCCTCTTAGCATAATGTGAGATTGAGCTTTGTGTCGCAGCGTATTCAGAAAGGTGCAGCAGCATAGTGACAGGCACAGTGCGCCTCCGCTGTGAGCAGATAACAATCATCAGCTATCACAGCTCATTCAGAGCCCGCACCAATGTCAGAAGCAACCTTTTCAAGATGTTAGCGATTAGCATGGGTTGGCCTCATCGCTAATGACATTTCAGAGCATAGCCCGGCGACAATACTCAATACCCTGCGCATTAGAATTCAAGTCACACTAGGCTGGGTCAGAGGTGGCAGGGAGAGAGGCAAGCAGCCTGGACAACATGCCAAAAGCAGTACAGCTGTCCACTTTTCTGAAGACCACAAATGACCTCTCAGTCATCCTCGGAGTTGTGATGCAGCCTCACCCTCTGATGTGCAGGTTGCTGCTGAGTCACCCGCTGCATACAGTTGCCACAAACAGACTGTGATGAATGGGCAAGTATGCTGGCAGGTCCCTTCTTCCACCTGAGTTATTTCCTCTGCAGATATACTGAATGAGTGGGGAGTACAAGACATCAGTGGAAAGTATGGTAGAGAAGGTAGTTAGCAAGAGAAAAGCAGCATTATGTAGCTCTTAAAAGTAGTTTTTCTTTTCTCGCTGCAACTGCTCTCCGAGACACAAAAATCCTTTGATGTAAGAATACAATGGGGGTAAAGACAGAAAAAATACTCAAGAAATGACACATTTAGAAGAATGCAATCCAGTCTGTTTCTTTTAATCTTTCTGTCAAATCATTGCGAGAAGTCTTCTTTAAAATCTCTCGTTCTCGTTAGTTTTCTGGACATAATGCCATGAAAATAAAGGCTGAACAGTCAAAGTAACAGATGCTGACAGGTAAGTTGACAGATGGTTTTTGGAGTCCACTGAGCTCAGTGAAATAAATAAATAAAGAACACTCCATCATGTCAGGGATTAGGTGCTACTGTTTTCAGCTCCACCGCAATAAGCAGAACCATTAGCATTCATTTTCAGTACTAAGATGGAAATCCATGCTGTCTTTCTGCCCATTAGAGTGGCATTTAACCCCATACAGGTGCTGCTTCTCATGCTGAGTCAGAGATAATCTTGTGGTTAAACACAGATACTGTAGGATTTTTATGCTCTTAAAAATGAAAACGGCAAACCTGTCTTTTAAAACCGACCTTCACCGTCAGTGTGTCTGCGTGCGTGCACGTGTGCGTATTGGGTTGTGGGTGGATGGTTAAAGGGGGTTTGGGTGGGTGGGGGGAGTGCTGATATTCAAAATGGTAATCACATATCTTATTGCATGTATAATGAATGCACGGACAGTGAAATGGGCGATCTAAACCGCAAGCAAAATATTGTGCAGCTTATGTGCCATATGAAACTGGATTATCTGTTTACATGTGTGCATTTCAGGATTAAGGTTTGACTTTTCATTTGACTGACTGAGGCAGGAATTATTTATTAACTTATTTCCATTTTTTTAAGCCAGAAAATCTTAGAAAAAACTGCACACCTTCTGTTGTTTTGTCTCTAGATGACAGCTCACCTAAATCAATGCAGAAAAAAAAAAGAATGGACATACATTTATTTTTTTTCAGTATGAGTCAGTTGTAACATATTCAGTTTTTTGGTTCTTATCAGACAAATACTGCAAAGAAAAGAAAAAAGAAAACTCAAGGTATTTGACTTAATATGACAAAGAAAAACCCTCCTAAACCTCACCTCACATTCAAGAGGCAGGAAACAGCAATCAAATGGGTCTGTTTGCCTAAAAATAAAACCCACAACTGATTCATGAAATATATACCATATAAAAATATATTACCAAGAACATAAAATAAATGTAAAATTTATGGGATATTGTATGACTGATATAAAAAAAAACGTTAGCATTATCCGAATCTGAATATTTCATTTATCCCAAGAAGAAATATTCCAAATTTAAATAATACATACAAGATGAAATATATATTATGCTATATATTATGAAGCGAGACTAATGAATTATTAAGATTTGTTGATCTTAAAATCCGAATTTTCGGTGTCACAAGACAGCACTCTTTTTTTACCTGGCTCTGTTATGCTGGTAACTTATGCTAACCACATAACCTGGACAGGAGCAGGCTCAACGTTTCAGTATAAAATCGACTGGAAACGCCATCTTTTCACTAATTTAGGTTCAGGTTCAGGCCCAGGTTCGTTTACTTGAATAATACAGCTTTTATTTGAACCCGTAGATAGATTTGAGCTGCACTGGTGAGTCATCCATCCTCACTTGTACACTTTTTAATACAAACACAGACAACAGATGAGCATAACACAAAATACTGAATAAATAAATAAATAATAATAATAGAGAATTTACCCAGCCTCATGCAGGATCGCAGAGCTATGATTTGTTCATCTGAATGATGGTTGCTGGAAAAAGGCTGTTTTTAAACACACTATTCTGCGCTTCCATCATCCAGGAAGAAACCGAAACTCACTATTTACAGCATCTTTTAAGTGCATTATGAATCATGTGCTGTAAGAATATGTTTTATACGTGTAACTTGTTAAGGTGTAAAAATTACAGACCGAAGCCCAGCTGTAAAAAATGCACAAAGTTGTGGTTTGTATTGCTGCTGAAATTTGCATGTATTCAACAGCTAAAGCAGATAAAATATAAATGTTCTTATAGTTTTAATCTGTTCTACTTTTGTTTCACACTGCTGGAACTGCAGCTGCTAGAGCATAAATTAGAAAATTGATCAGGCTATTTATCACCAAGAATACCTATTCAATCAAAAAAAATTAATCTTACTTTGATCTGGTGACAAATTAAAGTGAATTCCATGTTTCCTTTATTAGGCCACGGGACAGTAAACTTTAAAGTTTCAGAGCTTTAACGTGCAGTTTGATATAAACAGCAGCGTTAAAATAATCAACTTGAATTAAAAACCTTTATTTACCGGTCTGTGCACTAAATCCCAATATTAATGATTTTCTGCTGCATTAATCTCTCGTCTTATTTTCACCATGATGCATTTTACTGTCATGTTTTTATGTCCTTTATAAATTTTTAATTGCCATTTTATCATCATCATCATCTGATAACGTCTCTGACTGGAGTAGGCGGCATTCGCAGGGGTCACTTTGTGTGGAAGAAGAGTCATATGACGCATGAAACGCCCCTTTTTGTGTGAGTGCACACAGAGCCTGAAGCACTTTTGTCAAGGCAGCTAAGACAAAGAAATCCTGGCTGTGTTGAAATTCCTTCACAGTCTACCCCTCAGGGGTCATAGGGAGGAGTTGTAAAGTGTGATGGCTTTGGTCTTTTACTGAGCTTGCTCCTGTGACTGTCCAGCACATCATGGAGAGATGGTGAAGGATTGATACTTTATACTTGCCAAAAGAACTCAAACTCAGGAACACGGGGGAAACGTAAGCCTGTCATGACCACTGGGTCTGAGGATCAGTGTTTTAGAATTTTACTCTATAGATTATCTTTTGCATTCATTTTTTATGTCTATATTCTTAGTTAGGTCCTGGTTATGAAGAGTTTTTTCAAATGACTAGTTACTTTCATACTTGTGTTTTAGTTATGATGCTTTTCATTTCCTGTTTTACTTTGACAGTCATTTGTGACTATTTTCTTGACTGTCAAAATGATGTCCCCTTCCCATGTTAGTCATCTATATACGTACACTTCACAATAAGACAGAGTCCAGCTCTGTCCACGTTTTAACAATCTGCTGTCCAGCCAAACACTGATTTAGGTTTGTGTTAATAAATCAAACAACTTATATATAGGAGTTAACATATTAAATTCTGAGCTGGAGTTTGTTAGAAGCTTCCCTCTGCTTTCCAATCAAAGAAGCTAAGTTAGTCTGACAGCATTGGGGCAATCGTGGCTCAAGAGTTGGCAGTTCGTCTTGTAATCGGAAGGTTGCCGGTTCGAGCCCCGGCTTGGACAGTCTCGGTCGTTGTGTCTTTGGGCAAGACGCCTCACCCGTTGCCTACTGGTGGTGGTCAGAGGGCCAGGTGGCGCCAGTGTCCAGCAGCCTCGCCTCTGTCAGTGCGCCCCAGGGCGGCTGTGGCTACAATGTAGCTTACCATCACCAGTGTGTGAATGTGTGGATGACTGAATGTGTAAAGCGCTTTGGGGTCCTTAGGGACTAGTAAAGCACTATACAAATACAGGCCATTTACCATATATTGCTATACAAAAGCCAGTCCATGTGAATTTCATTTAGATGATATTATGAAATATATAAATTTAGTATGTTGCTTTGTGAATGAGTCATATATAAACAAGTTTCTCTCTGAGAGAGCTGAGAAGACAGTTTAGATTAGCACAAAGACTAGAAAAATGGGGGAAAGCTCTTTGTATGAGGATCCCTGTATAATGATCTGTATAATTAAAATTCTACAGATCAACAACACACACACATACATAACATACATACATATATATATATATATATATATATATATATATGTATGTATGTTATGTATGTGTGTGTGTTGTTGATCTGTAGAATTTTAATTATATTGTTATAGAGGCTAAGCCTAGGCTTGAAGCCGCTAAGGTATTTGATGGGCGGGGTTGACGCAGTGATGCCACAGTTATGAATGAAAACTTGTGGTATTGAGAAAGTTCAATAACTGCAGCATTCCTTATCTTGTCACTTTAAACATTTATTGCTCACCACTGATTGCATTTGCTGTTTCATAGTTCATCTTAATATCCAACATCATCCAACATAAATCACAACAGCACAGCAGTCACAAACTGTTTGGTCCTTCCGCCCAACAACACCTGACCCTAGTTAAATGTTCCGACCTTAAATGCAATCATTCACGTAAAAAAGTGACATCTGGCGGCTCACATAAGGTAATAAACAAAAAACCTACATATGTCATTACTACAAGTCTGAACACCAAACCCTACTGCTGTGTAAGTGCTACTGCCAGACAAACCTACTGGTATAATAACTCATAAAATGCAGCACGGCTTTGGTTTGGGAATCAACAGGCTGACCCACTGACCCACTGGCACAACAACTTAAACAAGCTACAGCATAAACAGTTCCCACAGAAGGCATTTCTAATCACATCTGCCGAGGCTGGAATTGCACCGCCTTACAAAACAGCGCTGACAGTGGGCCTCATAATTGGACCTGTTGGCCTTGCTCCACAACAAATGAAGCCCCCTGACACCCAAAGAAAAGAATCTTACTTCATAATTAAAAACAAAGCAAAAAAAACAAACAACCAGAGACATGAACAAACAAACTAAAAACTACGAAATGTATCGTATTTGCCCCCCAAGAAAAAAAATCATCACAGCTGCTAAATGCATTCAGAAACAGCAGCATACACAATGTGAGCTACACAAGTTTACAAGACTGAATCTTTAAATTTATTTTACCCTTAGTTGTAATAAAGCACTTGGTCAGATTTTTTGTGATAATAGCCTAATTGTACTTTTCAGGTGGAAAATTACGCTAAATAAGCCGTCATTGTAAAAAAAATTCATTTGGGGAGATTTTGACACCTCAGTAACAGGTGCCACTGCTTTTCCTCACATTGATTTGTGTGTGCTCTCAAAGTGTTTGGAGGGTTTAAGCAATTAAAGCAAAAGCTTGTGTACTGTAGAGCCAGACTTTTTTTTTAAGTGGTCTTGAACAAGAGTTCTTTCAGCCGAGTTCTTTCACCCGGCCATGCTCAGATTCATTGTTTTTTTTTAATCTGGTTGGCAACCTAACATTGACCTATGATTAAAAAAAAAAAAAAAAAGG
>NW_024582461.1:403655-424399 GCF_018398535.1 Haplochromis burtoni
GGGGGGGGGGAACGGGCCTAAAAGTCATTGAAGGGATGAGGCAGTGTTGAATCGACATGTAACAGACAACTTGGCAGAGAAACAATTTTAAATTGTGTCTTTAGGCACTTTGTTACTAACAGCCTGTCACAGAAACACATAATTTATTCCCATTTCTTTAGTTGAATTTATGAAAAATGCCAAAGATAACACAGTTTGACAGGCATAACTTGTATTTTTGCACTGACAAGATGATTCCCAAAGAACTATTAGCGGAAAACATGGTGTGCGGTGTGTCCAGTTCTCTCAAAATCTTAAGTAATTTGAGAGAGCTGGACTAAAGGAGGGCAAGTGTCAGGCCTCAAAAGCGATCTACAGATGACCAGTATCTGAAAGTCCTTAACAGGGAAAAAAACCCCTGAAATACAACCTGAAAGATGAATCTACTGTTGAATCCATCTCCTGTTCACTGAAGCCTTATCAGAAATGGTTTCAGTGGAAGGGTGGATGTCAAGAAGCCATTCTTAAGAAAATGAAACCGTGAGAAAAGATGTGGCAAATTACACGAAAACTGCACTGAAAATCAAATGCAACAAATCTTATGGAAGAATGATTCCAAATTTGAAATCCTTGGTTCAAGTTGTCATCAATATGTACGAAGGAGGTCAGCAGAGAGGTGCAAGTGAGTGTCTGCAGTCATCTGTAAAACATGGTGGCAGCTCTGTCAAGGTTCAGGGCTGCATATCAGCTAGTGTCTTTGGAGAAAAATGATGGAATTATGAATGCAGAAAAGTACAGTCATTATTGAAGCAGTGTGGGATCATCTATTCGGAGAATGGAACAAAAAGCAGCCGACAGCGAAAGAGCTTTGAATGTCCTTCAAGAAGCCAGGACAACTATTTCTGAAGACTTCTTAAAGAATGCTCATAAAGAAAGCTTTTCTAACAAAGTTCAGGCTGTATCGAAGAATAAAGGTGGTCATACCAAATATGGACTTTCAAGGTAGAGACCATAGCTTGCCGTTTACGGTATTTGCTTTTGTGTTTGTATGTTTCAATAAATTGCTGCATCCGTTTGCAATTTTCATGGCAGTATATAAAGAATTGAAGAATGGCTTAACACTTTTGCACAATGCTGTATTTCAGTGTTTCTTTCTTTCTTTTTCTTGGTTTAGAAAGATGTCCTATCATAGGAAAAAAGCCCCATGGCAACAGGATTTCTACATGCAGTAAAATGCCTATGGTTAATTTTTTTTACCCTGAATACTGATTATTGTATAATTACAATTTGAGTAATTTTTACTTACTGCCGATTTTTTTTATCTTTCATTGTCAAATACTTTTTAAATTAATTCATTTCTGTAGGGACATTATCAACCCATTTGATATGCAATGTTTTCTTTGTTTTGTAAATGCTCATTAAAACTGCGCCTCCGGTTATATACACAGGTACATGGTCTACAGATGTGGCTCATCACATGCTGTGTGCATCAAGACACTTTGCACCTCGGAACAGAGTCTCTGCATGACAAAAAATCAGAAACATTCCCAAAGCAATGTCTTTGATGCAAAAAATCTACATCTCGGATAATATCTAGGGGATAATAATAGGCTACGCACCAAGTGAGGTCCAGAAAATGCATAAACAAAAACATTAAATGTAAGAAAAAAGATGGCGATGATGATTTGCAGTTACATAAAACCCTTCAGTTTCTTCTTTGTTCGGGGTATTTCTTTGCAAGTCTTTATTTTTTGCATGGAAACAAAAAACACAATCATGCTTGGAGTTCAATCTCAGCTCTGAGGAGGTATGCTTGCATATGATTTAGAATAAGTGGTGCTTCATAGAAATAATTTCTAAGTGACTAAATTGCCTCACCATTCACAGCACGAGTCAATGGAGATGCCAAAGAAATCAAATTACATTGAAAATTTCAATTATATCTCCCTTTTTCATCTGGACACAGTTTAGCTGAGTGCTTTGGGAGATGTCAGTCTTTTGTGCAAATCCTTTTTTTAATCATTTTTTATGCATGTAGATGGAAAGCATTCTGTGAACAATCACACCAGGGTCACGAACAAACCAGTTTTAATGAGGTATCCTTAAATATTCTACAGGGGGTTCACAAGTGACTTTGTGTGACTGCAAATAAATGAAAGCGTCGTAGGAATATTTATTTGAGGAATCTCACTTTTTTTAAACAAGCGATCTAAAAAATGATTTGTGAACTTACTCAGAAACAGTCTCTATATTAGATATTAGCGGGTAATTGTGCTTCAGGATTCGAAGCATAACCCAGACCTAGGACAGCGACAGTCATAACCACTTATTAAATTCCACATTTCGGCAACCACGTCTCCTACAGATTGCATTTATATACTGCTAAATTGTTTTTTAAATTACATTTAAGTGCAGCATTATCTCTGGTTGGATTATGCTCAGAGCAGCCTGATGCCATGAAATGGTATAAGAATAACACCATGATTTCACATGTTATTAAAGTGCGTTTTCTTTTAATGCCTTTTTCATTTAATTTCACACTGACTTCATTCACTAATCAGAGCCGAAGGACAGCCTAACCCTGACCTGAAAATGCTTCCTATCATTATCATCAGGTAACTGTTTCCCTTAAAGGTTTTGGAGGATTACCTGTGTAGTTATTTTAAAAGCTATAAATGACATGCAGAAAGGTCGAAATGTGCAGAAATGACAATGTGGTGAAGCGGGGTGCTATTTATACCCATTGCATGATATCATCATGTTCAGAGACAAAGCTCCACGTTTATGAACTCCTTTCAAGACGGAGCGGTGGTGATTGGGATGAATGGTGTTTGCACCAAGCATCCAAATCTCACACCAGAGACCGGAGTCTGCATTCAAACTCCCGTCTGTGATTAGCCTTCATTAAGGTAATAAAAGCACTTTGGTTAAGGTTAATAAACGAAGCATTTTGATTAAAGGCAAATAAACAATTCATCTCCTAAGTCACGGTAATATCAAAGCAGATTACAATCTTTTCCTGTGCTTTACAAAGTGCCATCAGTTCCGGAAAAGGATGAATAATGTTGTGCTAACTATAGGCGCGTCATATTATATTTGCATATTAGAGCCATGGTTTTATGTTGCGTTTGGGTGGATGTTCATGTCGAATGTTGAATTTTCTTGGAATTTGGTTTGGTGGGGTTGATTGTGATTTAATGGCAGCTTTGAGCTTTTAAGTGTCACTCCAGCAGCTGGTAAATGGAGAGCAAGTTACCCTATTACAGCCAAGCAACGGGTAAGTATCACAATTTAATTCTCGCTACAATCTTTTGTTATGGTAAAATTACACATCGAGAGTTCACTATATTAGAGCTAGGCTAATGTGCAGCTAAATATAGGTTTTTTTTTCTACTTCACCATTATCTATCTATTGTCTCTATGTTTATCATAGATCAGAATATCAGCAGGGTGCAAACTGCAGGGAAGCCAGGGGGCGCCTGACTGTGCCTAATGAGCTGCCCTGAAAACATGATTTGTAAAATTTTGGAGGGTCTCTAAAATGTGTGGGGGGGGTTTTTTCTCCCATTGCATTTCTATTTTTTTCCCTTATCTTAAGCATCATAGATCCTACTTGAAATTAGGCTATTACAGATTTATGATTCATACATATGGGTGATTCATCACTACTTCACTTTAATGAAGATACCAGCATGTATGCTATTCTTACCAAGCTTTTTCTTCTTACCAATGTAAGACAAAAAAGAAAAAAAAAGATGGTATAATGCATAAACCAGAGAAAACAAACAGGTCTCCACCAGCTGCAAAGAGTTCTATTCTTACATAAAAAGCCCCTTCAGTCACTCTCAACACCTTCATTATCTGTTTATTATTCTCTTTACTCGTATTTTTATTAATAGAAATAATATTGAATAAAGGCTAGCAAAGTGCTTTAGAGATGCAGATGTATAGCTCCTTTCCGACTAAAATAAAAAGTTCCCACAGCGTAAGTGCTATAGTTCCCATATCACATGGCAGCATGCACACGTGATTCCTTGTCAACATCAGGGCATGTGTGGTGTATATATAGCTAATTTAAGCAGCAAGTGTCAGATCAAGGAGCATTCATTATTGATCAACACATCATCAGTTACTTCTTAGGCAATCACACCTCAGAGATGGGGATCATTAACTTCTTTAGTAACCATACAAGGGTATTAGGTTATCTTTATGAAGCTCTATATTATCCCGTGATCTAAAGAAAATGAACCTGTTTTATTCTGATAAATTAGCTCCTTATCTTCCGAAAGCTGCTTCTTTTCCACAAGATTATGAGATAAATTGACTCATTATGACAAAAATGGTATAACACTATCAAATCACGGTTGCTTCCCTACTAAAGATGAAAAATCAGTGATCAAGAGACACTGTGTGGGAATCTGTTTTCATTTGTTAGGGTAAACTAAGGTAGGCTTTCACTCAGTTGATGAGGTAAACTGATGCAATCCAATAGAACAACCCTGTAATAAAGCCTGGTTTTTCTTTTCTTTTTTAATGATGGTTAAAATGATCAATTTCTTTTAAAAAGTGCAGGTGTTAATTAACATTAAGGTCACCTTGGAGGCTGTCCCTGGCAGTGTTGAGCAGGACTGTGTGATATCAGGAGTTGTTTCAAATATTTATCATATTTTCATTGATAAATGAAGCATAACCAAATTATCATAAATTCAATCAAGAAACTTCAATCTGCAGGGCCTTTGAATTTGAATTTCAAAATTGTGGTTTATTGTTCCCCCAACTGGCTTCAGTACAAAAAAGAGAGTCGTGACTTGCCTTTATTCAAACGTAATTGTTAAAGTGGAACATTATTATGCTTTCTGCAGAAATTAAATATTACAGCGACTACAGATTTTTGAGTTAAGGACCGAAAGAATCGAAGGGCAGCAAAGGCATCTGCCGTGCATTTTTTATATTTCTTCTTTCCAGTTCGATTCCTGGGGTGTCTGTGGGAGCACAGAGGAACACAGGGGGATACGGCTCATTTGTTCAATGCTAATGTGATGGAAAAAAGATGAGGTCAGCATGGCAGCGGAGTCACCAAAGTGGGATTGATTCTGGATCACATCTCACTTACATGAGAAACATGTGTGTAAACGTATCGATTACGAGTGCTTAGAAAACTTCAGTGCCGCTGGATAGCTTAAAGCTGCCCGAGCCAGAATCAGCAGTGTCCTTCTCTTCTGGCCTCGTCCTTCTCTGACAAGATCGTGATTATCAGGGATCTGATTATGTCAACTCTTCCCACTGTTGGGTTTGGAGCATTAACAAGCAGACAGTATACCTTTGCAGGATATCACACTTGCTGAGGGTGTTTAATTAATAGCTATAAATTTCATTTGCAGGAATATTCCCCAAGTGTTACATCCAGGAAACTCAAGAATGACACATAAAACAATGCAACTTAATTTTTTTGTTATTTACATGACAGCAAATAAAAAATGGAATTCTATTGAGACGGCACAAAGGTTTATACGCCTGCCAGGATATATTTTAAGATGTCTCTGTTTTTCTACGGCCATATATTTTTACTGAATTCAGTAGAATTTTAAAGCTACAAGGAAGGAAAAGTGGCTTCTGTACAAATATCTAATCATTCACAAGGTGACACTTGTAGACCTCAGAGGCGGCCCTATTTCACAAGTCTCAATGATAATCTGCACTTACTTACATCATTGATTATGTCTGTGGAAGAGAAAGTCCACCGGGCATTCAGTCCCGCTATTGCACAGAGAAAGAGAAACACGAAACAAACAAGATTAATAATCGCCTGCGGTGCCCATCCCTGGGGCCAAGCGGCTAACAACTCTTGACAAAACAGGGTTTAGAGCAGCAGATGGATTGTCTGTAGAAATGAAGGGAATGTGCACTGGGAGTGTAATGAAGAAAGAGCGTTAGGTGCGCGCTTTTCCCCGAGTCCCTGCGAACGAGGCTATGGAAATTAAATCAGCCCGTGACAGTTCCCGTCAACTGATTCCACCTGGGGACAGTGACCACAGATATGAGCATACACTAATCAGCCTTTGTTTCATCTGAAGAAATGAGTGCATTTAATAATCGCAAACAATACTCTTGTGGTTCAATAAAAGACATCCAGTCCTTGGGAGGCATACTCCCGAGAAACTGAACACGGCCGTCAACATCTTTGCTGCCTACAGGAAGAAACGTGACGTGCATCTGTTAATAAAAAGAGGTAAAGTCAGGGGAGAGTGTTGGAGAAGTAGTAAAGAAACCATATTTACTTTTAAAAAGAACCTAAAGGTGAGCTGTAATGGTGAAGTTCTTTTATTTATTTTTTCACTTCAATTTAGCACTGGCTTCCGTGGAACAGCTATACACTGTGTAGCAGCCTTGTGTTTAATTAGTTGCCTTGTGAAGTTATTCTCTAAGCTAAGTTGTACACAAGTACAGGATGTAATTTTAGAGTTTTTTTTTTTTTTTTAAGTTTAACTGTTTACCCAAAAGTTTGCTTTCCCTCACAGTCTGGTTCATGTTTGACCTCGGGTGTCGTGGAAGAATGAGAGCGGCCTTTTCAGCCCTGAATCATCAGAGGTGCTCTTGAGAATGCAAGCGGGACATTGAATGGACTGTAAACAGACGGCTGCCTAATGCAAAGGTTGTGCTATAGTATGTTAAACCCACAGTAGTCCATTTGTTCTAAACATGTAGCAACCACTCCTAAACCTAAAGTTTTCCTGTAGTGAGAGAGCATGTCTGAAGTGAACTAGCCCTTGTTGCCGCATGTTAGACACTGGATAATACCCTGACCTCATTCTCACAGCATTATCAGGCCTTAGATTTAGTGTATAATGTCGGATTTTTGGTAACATTTCATACGTGCTCACAATTTTGCAGGATAAGTACAAAATGTATGTTTTTTTTTATATAATCAGCGGTTGGAATGAGCTGTAAAAAGCCTCCCAGAGTGAAAAAATGAGCCACTAGCCCCGTTACTCTCCTATTTAGTAGACCACCTACTGTTTCACTGTGTGCTGATGTATTTACAGTTTTTCCCAGCCCTATCACCAGACAAGAAATACAGAATTTGATGATTTCTGCCAAAACTCTGGATTATGTTCTGTGGCAATCTTTCTGTTTTTTTATGTCAAGAGTCCATTTCTTCAAAAAAATAAAAATAAATAAAAATCTCTCATTCTCCAAGATATGTGCTTGGCAACGACAACATGATTAAGATTAGGAAGAAATGGTAACAGTTCATGGTGTCCTTAAAATCTGCCTGGTACTGTGGTACACACTACTTCCTTCACTAACACCGAAAGACAGATTGGACCTAATATGTCACCGATATGAGTATAACTCCCATTGTAGTACTTGTTTCCCATTGTTTTTTTGCACTGCAGTGCAACTCTGTCCCAGATTTGCTGTGGGGTTTGATTAAAGAGATTGATTGGGGAATGTGCAACATATGAAAAGAGAAAGGATGCCGGTGCTCACTGATAAATTGTCTTCCTTTTTTGTGGGTAAAAAAAAAAAAAAAAAAAGTGTCTCAGCTATAAGCCATCATCAGTGTAACCACAGTTTGGCTATTTATTAAACCAAGTGAGGTTTAAATATATCAGGAAGAGAATACATGAAAACCCCCCCCCCCCCCCCCCCCCAAAAAAACAATTACTTAATGATAAACCAACCAGAAAGTGGCCATAAATCAGGAAGGAATCCTGTGAAATAATATCCAGCATCGCTACATGATAGTCTATAGTATATATAAATTCCTCCACTTGTTAATGAACTGGTGCTGCAGCAGGCATAGAGCCCATCACAGCTGAGGTGGGGTAGAACCTGAACAGATCAGTAGTCTGTCACAGAAAAACAAACAATCATCCACAACTGTGGCAAGAAACCATGGAGAAAACCCTCACAGGCACAGGGGAGAACATGCGACAATGCTAAATGATGCACAGCAGTGGAGCCCTCTGCAATATATGAAGGCAAAACTGGAATAATGTAAGTCTTAACGCTCCATACCGCACTGGGATAGACTCTGTTTTGAAATCTTTCTTTATCTTGCACTTTAGTTAGTTCTACTTCTGCCATTTGCTTTGCTTCCCACCAGTTTTGGGCCAAACTCGTGCTCAATCAGCTTATCGCTCACTCAATACTTTCTCCCTTTTGCTAGACTGGCTTTGTACTCACAGCATTTAAGATTTCCAGTCATGCCTAGTGCTCCTTACTTTTTGTCTTGTTTAGATTCTTATTGCATTTCCTCATTAGTTTCCTGTTTTTAGATTTTTGCTGTGTGCCTCCTACCAATTTCGTTTCCTTTGTGTAGTGATCTCTGGTGGATGACCTTTAGCCTGACTCAGATTTTGGACTTTTAACTACGTGTGGCACCAAGCTTTTTAGTCTTTCTCCCCCTGTGCAATTGTCACGCTAATCACATGACTTATATATGAAAGCTTTTGCTTGTGTAATGAGTTCACTAATAATCATGACCCATTTTCACAGCATAATAATAGGCAGAAAGCTAGTTTTAACAAAAAGCTCCCAAAAATTCACTGCATCCTATCTGTCCAGCATCAAACAGAAGAAAGACAAAGTCAGCAGGTGTTAGAAAACCCCACCCTGATTCTCCAGCAGGAACACCCATCCACACTCTGAATAACAATCAGATCATGTCTACTGAATAAAACAGTGTTAGGTAGCTTTAATCACAAGGTATAACTGTTAATGTTTTGCTCATGTCTGTAAAAAACAGTGATCAGAGATCAAATCCAGAGGCTGTCAGGAAACTACACCCACTGGAAGCCCCCAGGCAGCTGGCAGCACTGCAGTGATGTGAAGGCCAAGTACTACCCGACACATTTAATCAAGTGAGAGGGTCTACATTTAGACAGGCATGGTCCACAGGGAACGTGAAGGTTCTCACGGCAAAATGAAGAAAAAGGGAGAAAAAGACCAACTCGTCTGTGCTGGATTGATTCTTTCTAGCCTTGATTGAAATTCACCCACTGCTGTTTAAACACATCACCAGAAAAGGGGATTTATTTTGGTTTAAATGAAACAGTGAAACCTTGTAAAAATGAGTATTCATTTTGTGATTTTTTTTTAAACAGTAATTTAGAAATTGTAACAAGAATCATTCAACTTTAAAATGAATTTTTTAGTATCTTACAGTAGAAGGCAACCGATCAAACATCCTCTGAGTTACGGATCTTTTAGTGACGGAGAAAACTAAAACGTGATCACACGATCCTTTGAACATTCGTGGTACGTTCTGGATTGCCGATGCTTGGGCAGCCAGGTTTGGAAATTCAATAACAAAAAAGGTGCATATTCATCGTTAGCAGGTCGAGAAATTTGTGACCCCTCTCTGAGAAAAAAATGCCTTCAATTTCTGATTGTTTCTGAATATTTTAAAAGAAAGACATAAAAAACACCCAAATACTTTCATGTTGGCCTTTGATGAATTAGAAGCAGTACATTTCAAAGACTTGCATCACTATAGTCTTAAAATAGAATAATCAGTTTTTATTCGATTTGAATATCAAAAACTATGATTTGCGCATTGCCTTAATGCTTAGAATCATGAATTAGATGTAGCATGCATTTAAAGTCATAATCATCAGTAAAAGTAATGATTTAAAGTCAGAATGTAATTGCCCTCAGGGCCTGTTATCTGGAAAGCACATCATGTGGTCGGACATAATGCATGTTGAAGGTGTGGACAGTCCTCACAAAAGGCAACGTATTTACTGTAATTTAATTAAAGGCATCAATCTGTGGGCTAGTGTGAAAGTGCCATTGTGCCCTCTACTGCTGAAATTCAATATGCCCTGCGCCTGAGAATGAATGCACTCGTGAGTATGTCCACCTTGTCTATCTGGAAAAGCAACAAACACTACTTGGGCCGCAGGTTGCCGATGCCAAGCGTGATGCGAAGATGGAGGTGATCCACACAGGTCACTGTGCGATTTAAAGGTACATCGGGAAACGTTGTTGAGTCCGATCATAAAAACAAAAACCAAGCATCTTGCAAAGATGCCATTTTTTCTTTAATGTCTTTCCTCCTTTTAAAAGACACATCAGCAGTACACCTTTACTGAACTTTTCTGTCTGAATGAAAACATTCAGACAGTGCTAAAGAAAGTACCCGAGAAATAAATAGGCTCCAGCTAAAGTAAAGTGAAGTGTATGTGCATTGTGTCTGGAGTGTTGGCCATCAGGTCACTGGTTGTCTCTGCAGCTAACAATGCCCATTCACCCTTGACGTGGACCTTTCTGGTGGCTTGTGTTGCAAAACAAGCATCCACTGTTGGCTTGCATTATATTACTTTAAAGCCACTTAAATCGAGTTTTTTTTCTTCATAAGAGCGATGTGTAAAAAGAAAAGAACATGTCAATGGATCTATAGAGCTTTATTGTGAGTTTTCATCTCATTGTCTATCTATCTAGCCTTTATTTTGGTCCAAGCTTCCCACTCGCGTACTGCTGTAACAGCAGGGAGCTGTTTTCTTCTTCTTAAAAAACAATTTCGAGACAGTCGGAGCCATTGACTAGCTAGTGAACATGGCAAAACATAGCAGCTAAAGAGCAATACTCTATTTTCCCCACAGGAGTGGGAAGGGAGCAAAAAGAGAACTAAAAAAACAACTAACAATAAAACTCAATGCTGGACTTTTTCTGTGGGGAAAAAAAGAGAGCATGCTTTCAAATGAATGATGAGTGTAAATACTGGATAGTTAAAATGGGACCTCGAGTTTCTCGTCCCCAAGAGTGGACAAACAATCTGTTACGACAGGTTAAAAGGAAGGTGTGGGATTTGGGCTGGTACACAGTGGTGACAGAGTTTTCCCTCCTTCTGCAAGACACAGCAGCGAGCCAATCCCCAGCATGTTGTTTAGTGGAGTTATGTGGCAGGAGGGCATCGTTAAAGGCATCATGTGTAACCGGAGGGTGATTAGAGACACAAATGAGCAGATTGAACATCTTTAAGTTGCCAAACCAACTGCCAAGTAATCCGTGTTTACGTTGCAGCCTAGCAGTGCCAGCTACAGTATATAAGAAAGTGTTGTTTCAGCTCTTTAACAAACATACAGTACATGCCACAATTATTCACTGTCGCATAATGAGAGCGGTTTTCAGTAAATCATATGAGAAATAATATACTTTCATACCTCCGGGGTGAAGCTTCATAAATTAAAGTGAGAATAGCATCTTTTTCAACCTTATCAGGTCATGTTCATTATTCAAGCAAACAGACTTTGGCACAATTTCCTTGCAGCTTCTATAGTCACCCTGAAATCAGTCATAAAAGTTGCATCAAGAAAAAATAGAACACACTGTAATGAGATTGTTTGACAGTGAACTCCGGTAAGCTGATATAAAGTACAAATGAATAATATACTTATTTGCATCTTAGCCTGAAGTTATCACATATTCGAAATGACTGATTTATGTATTCACCCACCCCATTTTCTTCTGTGCCATTATAGTGTAACATTGATGTATTTAACATGTATTTTCCATATTCCATCTTGACCTCATCAGCGAATCATCTGTGCTGAATTCACCACCGTTTTTAATGAGGCATTGACAAGATTCATCAGTGATGGGGTCTTTCATCACCCAAGTGACTGCATAACACTTGAACTCATGTAGCCGAACATATGGAGAGCATCATCAAGGCCTTTTCAGCGGTTTTCAGCTGAGACACATCTTATCTATCAATCCAACACAAATGACATCGGCAGTGGAAAAGAATCAAGCCAAGGGAATGTGTATCGAACATACTCTTCCCCATAAGCACTTGCAGACAAATCGCTGCCAACAGTGTTGTAAATTGCTCTTTGGATTTCTGGCTCTGAAGCTGGGGGGGAATAGCCTGGACTATGCAGAGAAAGACAGCTGAATGAGTTCAAGATAAACACTTTTTAAAGGCCCTTTATCCATTTCTGTCACTCTAATATCCTGTTAAGAGGAGTGTTCTGTTTTCCACAAACAAGTCTGTTATTAACTATTATTTTTCATTAGTAGAAGTCATCACACTGGATCGATGCATACATCACCTTGCCACATTATTGATTTTCATTTTTTCCCCCTTGTTTTCCTCCGTTCCCTCTTTTTCTGTGCACTGTGTCATAATTAAAACAACTCAGAGGCATCAGTGATGATTGCACTCTTTTTTCTGGCCTCAGCTGAGGAGGTTCATTTTTGCTTTTCTCTCTGTTTGTTTGCAGTAAATGTCAAAAACTCACTTACCTACCGCCCAAAATACAGAGCTGAATAAAATACATAGGCAAGATTGTTGGAGTTGCTGAGACTGATCTTTTCCTCATGAACCGGGCTACTGCATTATAAAGTATCATACTGGATGCATGGCATCTGTCGTTCCCTGCTATTTTGTGCTGGATGTGAACAGATAAGAAAGGGAGAACATCGGTTTGTAACTTTGACATGTTTTAACCACACACACATTTTCAGAACTAGATGTTACTTTCTCAAAATGAAGTCTTATGCACTTTCTGTTTTTTCTTATATAAGCCTTTCCAGTTGGGTGTGCCAAACGCTGCATGAAAAGATGTGAATGTTAACCTAACCCTAAACCTAACTCAAATTTTTTTATATGGTCTCTCTATTTGGTAGGTTCTCACTATTTTGTAGGCCTGAACGGAAGCTCTAGCTGACTTCAGTTTGATGCTTTTGGTTATGCACCTCCAGAGGTCTCAAGGATAGTCTGGCTGCTCCAAAAAGCTTACCCACTTTCCTAAAACATACATGGGGGTAAGGTTAATTGGTGATTCTAAATTTATTGTAGGTGTTAATGTGAGTGTGAATGGTCTGTCTCTATGTGTTAGAGACTATCAGCCTATTCAGGATGTGATCTGTCTCTCGCCATATGACATCTGGGATAGGCTGCAGGCCCTGTGACCCTAAATTGGATAAGTGGAAGAAATGGATGATAATCTCTTTACCACTATACTGGTGGTTTCTATGGTCACCATCATACTGAACGCCTCTTATCTTTAAGAATAATTTTAAACCTGCATCTGCAACCAAACCTTAACCAAAGCAGCAGAGTGTAAGACTGGATATGGTACCTGATAATGTAGTGCATCTGCTTTTTCTGTGTCTGCAGTGAATAAAAAATGGTCTTGCATGAAGCAGTGTTTTCTGGGTAGGTCTCAAGGACTTCTTGGCCTTTTATTCCCCTGCCTGGACCACCGCACCAGCAGGTTTCAAGTACCCACCTACTAATAGTAATGTACAAACTGTAATTACTGGCCTTTATTGCCCTTAATTTCTAAGTGCAGGTGAGGTTGAAGTTCACATGAATTGTTTTTATGTAGAAATGCCACTTGTCTGTGGCACAAAAGGAAATGTCAGAAAAATAATGAATAGATTATAAAAAACGGTGTCAAATTAGACGGTATCTGCTTATTGTTAAAAATCTGACATGTCTGAGAGGTCTCATACTGACTTCACAAGTAAACATGTTATATAACTTTCATGTGTTTGTTTGTGTGTGTGTGTGTTTGATCACAGTGTTGGTTTTAGACCGCACCGTTACCTTGGATCTTGCATTTACCCATCCTCTTCTTTCACCCCTGCAGGTCACCTCGCTGCTCTGATATGTGACTGTAAAGCCCTGCATTTTATTTCTTTTGTTATTTTTTTTATTGGATTTATTTATGTCTTGAAGAACTTAGGAGAACTTAAAGAAGCAATTGAATGTGGTCAGGTGTTAAATGCACACTTCCACATTACTGTGTAATACAACAACAAGATGAACCCCAGAGTAACTACCTCCACCTCCACTCTCCCACCACAGAGTCCCTTCTTTGGTAATTTCCATTATAAATTTGCATCTGATGTTTTGAGTTTGGATTTTTTTTCTCTTTGCAAACATCTTGCTGCACTGTTTTCATGCAGAAGGGCTCATGGGATCACTTAAAATGGTGTGAGCACAAAGTGTATTGTGTGCCTACACCAAGCAGTGACCTTGCCTTCCCTTAAAGAAAACATCCTTGAAGTAAAATAACTGTGATGCTCTGGGGCTCGGGAGAGAGCTCCATCCCCAGAAGAGATGTTAGCACAGGCAGACCTGCTTTGGGAAGAGGAGCGTCACAGCGCCTGCGGGCTGATGAGTCACTTTGAAGCAGATCTGAGAATACCGTTATGGCTGCAGGGGCTAGAGAATTGTCAACCAAGCGTTCTCAAACCTGAAGAGCTGCAGGAAGGAGTCCCTCGCTCTTTCACCAATATTGAACATCAGTGAATATTGAATCGTTTTTTTGTCATAGTTCACGTCTATCCACGACTCAAGTTATTAAA
This sequence comes from Haplochromis burtoni, assembly GCF_018398535.1. Taxonomy (NCBI): domain Eukaryota; kingdom Metazoa; phylum Chordata; class Actinopteri; order Cichliformes; family Cichlidae; genus Haplochromis; species Haplochromis burtoni. The sequence goes on from NW_024582461.1 coordinate 417,963, forward strand.
TTATTGCTGTCGTGCCTTCACTCACATAACGATGCACTGGTGAAGCTGGGAAATGACTATGTTTCCTCTGCAAAATACACCATAGAGCAGATCTCTAATAGTCTCTAGACTCACAGATAGTGAAGTAAAGATTCTGTCTTAAGTTCAAAATGCCACATAGCAGAAAATGAAAGAGTTTCCGTAGGGTCTTATCTTCATGTGTATTAGAAATTACTTTTTTATCTTAAGAAGACTGTAGAAACCGATGAACTTAATGCAGTGCATAAGGTCTCCTCTAAGCAGTGCAAAAGATTACCTTACTCTATTATACAGTAATTTGAAAGTGAGGTAAAGGTTAATGATGAAAGAAGGGCTGCTGTCTGTGGCCAAAGGTGCCATACTGGCTGACAGAGGATTACCCACAAATGTTTTACCGAAATGACTCAACATTTAGGAAAATGTTTCAACGAATAGTAGCGGCTTGTATTTATTTAATATTTTTTTCCAGACAACACTGAACATTTTTCTCTTGCATAAGTGGAATGTAGTATGTGGTAAATGAATTCTACCACACTGACTTTCAATAAAATTCTCTTCTATATATTACAGATGATGTCTGAGGTATTTTATTGTTATAAATACAAATACAAATAATATGATATATAAATATTTAGGGTAAGAAATGTTTATCTGGGCTTTTGAATTTTCCAAAGTTCATGCTTCTGCTTTAATTCATTCATTTCTGTGCCGTTTAAGCTTCTTTTGATGTATAACCTTCATATTTGTCTTTAAGAAGCCACTTTGTATTTGCCAAGTCAAATTTAAACAGAAAAGTATATTTTTCATGTCTGATTTCAAGACTTCCCAGATTTTGTATTCCTTTCTTTAAGAGTCTTGTTGATTTTTCAGGTTGAGTTCTGTGCTCTTTGGGTGGAGTCTCTCTGCACGGCTGTCCTTCTCACACCTGCTTCAAACAACCTCACCAATCCCTGGGTATTTTATGGGTGGATGGTGCAGCAGATCACTGCCAGATTGTCTTTCATGGTGGTAATCTTCTTGTTAGCTGCATGTGCTTGTTTTTCTGTCAACTAAACTTTGTTGTTCCATCATTCTTCCAGTTGTCATCCCAGGTCTTTTCACTCTAACCCGCTCTGCTCCGAGGAAATATGTGTTCACCAACAGCCACTTAACTTTGAATCTTGTTATTGTAAAGAGGACTAACCTGAAACGTACGTGCCTGCCCACTCTTCATCGCTGCACCAGTCACCTTTCTGGAAACTCGCCTGTCCCCCGAAGACCGCTCCTGAGCCTCAGTCACTCACTCGCCTCCAAGCCAGACTGTTAAAATTGACCTCCACCTTTTACTACATAATTCATACCCACCTTGGCCTCATCTAATCCATCTTCTTCTCCTCCTCCTCAGAGATCCCAGTTGTGTCACCGCTGTTAAACCAAAGTCTCAAGTTTCACACTCAATATTAAGAACTGCTTGCCTTTCAATAAATCTTTTAAAACTGCCTTTGGTGCCCTGAGACATACCTTAGCCCAAAAATGACGCTTCCAGATCAAACAAAAAGAAACATGAGCTTTCTGATATGACGCCTCATCTACAGAATAAGACTTTTTTTGTGCTTTACATGAACGGACAATCACCTTGCTCCTATGTGAAAGTCTGTTTTTTGTTTTGTTTTTTTAATTCATCCCACTCATGGTGTAATAATGTCATCTGATTTCTTCCTTTGCTCCTATTTTGTTTACTTTGCTGGTCACACTGTGTGGGATGCGTGGAACACTGATGCTGCTGTTCTGTTTGGGGAGTGTCCAGGTAGCTGTGTTTGTGTTATGTATTTGTTTGAGGAAATATAGTATAATATATTTCCTTATTGTTAAATATAATATCAAGCCGTTAATACAAACCTTACCTCTGGTGTCCAGTTCACAGATGGTCTGAGATGTGTTTAGCACTTTAAACACAAAGACTGGAAGAAAAATGAAATCCCCAGTTATGTATTTGCACTTGAGATTCTGTTGCTTTGGTTTTGCTCTGTTAATGTTTTTTTTTAAAAAAAACTCCAAGTAGAGCTTAAGCACCCATTAGAAGCTAATATCCATTAATGGGTCCAGTTAGCAAATAGCCAAAAAAATAGAGATGCAGTGTCTAGTCATAAAACTCTGTCTGTATTCTGTACACATGATGTGCCTCTATATGGTACAGAAGGCTACATTAGTATTACAAATGAGTTGACCTCAAGGCACCTCACATATCGGTGTTACTATGGAAACATAGTAACCAGCAGTAAATATAGCGGAGAAATGTACAATTTTACAGAGCAAACCGAAAAACGTATAAAGCAAACCTAACACCACCTTACTCAAAATCCAACAAAACAAAAAAAAAACTCAGACTATTAATACACCTGAGAAATGAGACCTGCTGAATATTACAGACTGAATCACTCCAATACAACAACTCGGTGAAAGGATTTGATTGTGTGTGCTTGAAGCAGGGATCAGAATGTGTTAATTTAGTGATGCCAACATGCTCTTTATTGTTGTCTGTCTGTTTTGGAATAATGCAGATCTACAAAATGCAAACACTGCATCTTACATGTTATCCTGCACTAAATCCTGTTCACCAGTGCCTTAAGACTTGGCTTGCAAGTGCACACTTTATATGTATATCGCTTTTTACTGGAAATTAGACGGTGGTTATATTGAGATTATACTTCCCTTAGGGTGGACACATTTCTCCTGCATTTCTTGTAGTGTTTAAGATGACATGAATATCTATATCATGAATATCATGAATATCAACTACACTGCTCTCTAGATAAATGACCCATCATACTTGATTGTAACGCCCAGCTCAGGGTTAAAAGAAAGCTAGCATTGTTCTGAATGGATGTACATTAAAATCAAGCATTCAGTTAATACTTCAAAATGCATCACAATGATCTGAGGTTGGAAAACTGAATGAATGCCATTTATTAAAAAACAAACAAACCACGAAACAAAAAAGACATAAAACAGCTGTGAACAAAGAGAGATCCTCAAGCACAGAGGAATGTTTTCCACTTTTTCCAAAGAGGTTTTGGACCGAGTCAAGCCAAAAACATCCAGCAGTTTTATTTCACTTAAGTATTTTAGAATTTTAGTTGATCAGAAACAGAGGACAATGAAAGCTTTTATCTCAAATAATATAACAGAAAATCGTCACTTTTACTGTACTCAGAAATAATTTGACTTCTGGTCTAGAGAAACCCTGACACGTGTCAGAAAGTGTGCTAGATTTGAATGGCAAGCTTTGAATTAAAGTTTTAAGACAAATTTACAAAATGCTTTTTCTTTTTTTTCTTCTCACCTCTGCTATAAAATTATTTTAAAACTGCTTCAATTTATTTCCTGGAAACAAAGTGGCTTACCGGCTACATAACCATGGCAACATGCAGAAAAGATGATGGAGATGGAATGACTAACTTCTGCTTCATAACCTCTCATTGTGTTTAAACCCTTCAACGCACACCTCACTGTGTTGAGCATAATAGATGGTTCCTTTCTTACACAACTATATACCACTCAGGAATAACTGTATTACATCAGATAATCTTAGTTTGTGGCAGTGCAAGCATATTAGATGACTAATTTCTCCCAGTGGGCCGGACATTATTATGTGCAGGCATGTGTTTAAGATATAGCTTGCTTCAGCAAATGCCTCATACTCAGTAGCAAATTAAATTAAAATGACCAATAGGGAGTATAGAAAAGCTCGAGCCAAGTTAAACAATTTTTTTTGTCTCTGGCACTAATGAGGATAAGTCATGTGTCATGCTTTGATGAACTTTCAATTTGTATTCTGTGACACACAGATTGTGAATACTGGATCAGTTCACGTAAGGGTTAAAACACAGGTGTGCTGTCTATTTTGGCAGCTCCTCATTAAATGTGAGAAAACGTAGCAACCAGACTCCATTTGACAGCAACCACTCTCTTCATTTACAATGTATCCACAAAGTGCCAGATGCCAACAACTCCAGGTGTGTACTGCTCTCGAGATTCAAAATTAAAACTCTTAAAGAAGCATCAACAGTAAATGTATAAAGCTGTCCATATAGCCATCAGGGTGCTCTTATATCAGAGCCAAATCTTTGTGATACATGTACACAAATCTCATTTCTATCTTGTTGACATTATTTAATATTTGCATATACACTCACTGGACAATTTATTAGGGTCATCTTGTTAGTACTGATTTGGAACTGGTTTTGGTTTCAAAACTGTTTTGGATTGAATCTATTCCATGAAGAGTTGATCTAAAGTGCAGGAAATATTCCTCAAAGACTGACCCACAGCTGCAACATATTTATTTGCTGGACTTTCAGAATGTGAATATCCCAGTCTACCAGATCTCAAAACTTTGCTTTATTGGACTCATATTTGATGACTGTAGAGACCATTTAAGTAAAGTGAACTCATGGTCATGTTCAAGAAACCAGCCTGATATCATCTGAGCCTTGTGGCATGGCGTGTTATCCTGCCGGAAGCATCCAGCAAAAATGGGTACACTATGGTCAGAAATGGACAGACATGGTCACCAACAATATCCAGGTCCGCTGTGGCTTTTAAACTAAAACTGCTCCGTTGGTACTTAAGGGCTCAAAGTGTGCCAAGGAAATATCTCCCACACGATTATATCACCACCAGCCTGAACTGTTGATAAAAGACAGGCTGCATCCATGTTTTCATGTCATTTATGCCAAATTCAGACCCTATCATGTGAATGTTGGAACAGAAATTGAGATTTATCAGACCACACAATGTTTTGCCAACCTCGTGAGGTGAGCCCAAGGAAATTGTAGCTTCAGCTTCTTGTTCTTAGCTGACAGAAGTGGAACCCAGTGTGGTCTTCTCATGCTGTAGTCTCTCTGCTTCAGTGGTCAATGTGCTGTCTATTCAGACGTGTTCTTGTGCATTAGATTATCGTTGCCTTCCTATCAACTCGAAGCAATCTGGAAAATACCTTCTGATCTCTGACATTAACAATTTTCCCTCAGAGAAATGCTGCTCACTGAATATTCTCTCTCTCTCTCTTTGACCATTCTCTGTAAACCCTAGAGATGGTTATGAGGGAAAATCCCTGTAGATCAACAGTTATTCAGACCGGCCCGCCTGGCACCAACAACCACACTGCCTTCAAAGTCACTTACATGAGCTTTCTTTGCCATTCTAATGCTTGGTTTGAACTTCAGCATTCCTAAGTGCATTGGAGTTGCTGATCAGATATCTTTGTTAATACACAGCTTTTACCTAATTTAGTAGCCGGAGTTGTGTTTGAAAACACAAGTTATCAGGCAGCTGAGAAGGGTAATGCAGCTGCAGTAACTGAATAACCACATAACAATAGCACTAAGTGGCCTGAGTACAACATAAAATGTTTGTCTAAACAGCTGATAAATGTACTGATAAGATTTTCTCACTTTATTTTAAATTTCCTCATAATTTCCACATGGCATGATGTGTGAGGTAGTAACAAGTTTTATAAATGCTGGTTATGTGAGAGGAAACAGTGCTTGCATGGCTTTTATTTGAACACTTCTTTTTCCTCTTGCTGTCATTATTGATCGTTCATTGATGTTTTATAATCTTTTCTGTTCATACATTCAGGCATTAAAAAAAAAAGCTGTAACTAATTAACACCAACATTTTAAAGGGGTTAAATTCTCAAAGAACAATTCCTAAATCACAGCTGAAGACATATACACACACAAATATATATCCAATCTAAGCTGACTGAGTTGCAGTCCTCTTCGTGTCATTCAAGGTGACTATGATACACTCTCACACTTGTAAACACTTTGCATAAATTGTACTTGAAACACAGATCAGGTTTCTCCCATGAAGTGAAATTTGCCGAACCCCAGGATGACCTCACTGGGAATCCACTAAATCTTCAGCAACTTTGGAGCTACGGATAACAGAACCAGTGTTATTATGTGTAATTGCTCTCCTTCTGCCAGGGCGTCCAGTATAGTAGCTTCCAAACAAAGACCCCAGTGCGCACACAGTAAGTGATTTAAAATGACTGACCCACAAGGTTACATGTGCATATTGTTGAAAAAAGATGCTTTCTAGTCTGTATTTTGTTCCCCCTCAATTTGGCAGTGTGTCATAGACAACGGGGTTATTAACAACAGCAAAGCAAACAAAGCAGCACATAGACCAAGTTACTTGCAATGTAAATGCATGATTTTGGTCTGCTGATATGGGCTATCTCAACCTGCAGGAAGATACTAACAACCATAATGCTGTCATACTGCCAAGCTTACCTCCAGGGGTACAAACTCAAACACACACATGCACAAGCACATACAAACTGGCATCCATGAATGATCAAGTACATGAAACCAGTTCCACTGAGACATATCTGCATAAATTACATTTACACATGAAATGTAAAACTA
>NW_024582461.1:424419-492465 GCF_018398535.1 Haplochromis burtoni
AAAAAAAAAAAATACATATATATATATAAGACACCCACTTTGATCAGGTGAAAATGACAGAGCACTGTTTACTGGCAGGTAGTTTAGGTGGGTGTTGGTAGCCAGTAATGTGCCTCTGTCAGTACCGCTGAGCTCTATCAGGGTTAAACAAAACCACCACTGAGCTCTTAGTCAAGCTATGCCAGCTACCACAGAAAATATCCAATTCTGTCCATCTGTCTTATTCTCTTTCCAGCTCTCTCACACACAGTGCACACATGCAGCTACAACTGTAATTTTTACAAAGACGGGTTGGATGAACCAGTCTCGAATCTATTCACAGCTGTCCAACAACATGAAAAGAATTGAGCTGGTTAGAAAAATTGGTCTTCCCCTACTGCTTCTCGCTTGTCTGGACTGTCCAGAAGCAGCATACCTCTTATTTAATAAGCATAAAGCCTCTTTACAATTATAGATTCAGACAGACCTCTAGTTTAATTAATAAAATATCTACAACATCAGAAAGATGAATAGCTTTTCACTATCCCCTTTCAAAACAGCCAGTGTGCATAGACTTAAATGCTACACTGACAACCTGATGTGTATTTGGCTTTGGTAGTGTCACTTTTAGATATAGTTAAAGAAAAAAATGACAGAAAAAATGGAAAAAAAATCCACAATGTGTTGTAAACATTACAGTTTACTTTAAATCACATATAACAGTGCATTATTGTTATAAGATTAGAAAGATTTTTCTCATTTTTTGCATTTTGTTGTTACACTACCATTCATGAAAATCGCACAGATTTTTCACCTCTATATAAACTGTTATAAACCTGTGACAGATTGTTATGTTACATTTATCAGAATCCATAATACTACTGTCACACTAGGGACAGTGGTTTGAGGCTTTGGCACAACCAAAACTACTGTGACTGTTTGCCATGAAACTCTTGTCTTGTTGTCTATGATATGGTTGCTCTGAGGACAGGGACTAGATCTGCAACTCCTGGCAGACAATTGTTGTCTTCAAAGCAACTTTGGTACATCGAGTTGGCAATAAGACGGGATGAGTCTGCTATCACTCTGTTATCAGTCTGCTACGAGTTTGTTATTGAATGGGGTCAAGCTGGCAATTACATGCAATCTGTTTGTGGTAATACACTGATTAACTGTGATAAATTGGATAAAATAGCAAATCTGTTGCCATCTGTTGCAAGTCTACTGCCATCTACATAGCCAGAAATTCACATTAACTATTTACATTTAGAGTCCAACTAGAACCTCATAGATGTGAATCAGAAATTCAGAAATTCCTCCATAAATGGTGATGTAGCTGCTGCACAATGGCAGTTTAAGTGCAGAATGATATTGAAAGCAATGTTACCTTGCTTTCAATACAGGAATATAGCCAGAACACAACCAGCTAAGACTGACTCAGACTGATTGCAATATACTGGCAATCGGTCTACATTTGTAAATTAGATTGAAATTATTTCCAGCTCTTGCCAATTTGTCTGAGAGTCACTCCGAGTCGGATGGTGATTATTTGGAGCAGGTAGTTTGCCTCCCAACAGGTGACCTGTTCACTTGCCTTGGAATGAAAAATGACCAGTTTGGTAGTGCAACTACTAACAAATGGTTATCAAATGTGAAAAAATTCAAAGAAATCGCTTTAAAATTTTGGGGAATATATCTCACTATTTCACACATATTGCACATTTTACAAGCCATCCAGTCAGTGAAGGATAGCCAGTGTTGTACCAGTACTGAACAAATACAATGTGGTAGTTTATATTGTGTCTCTGAGTATGCATACATAATAATATGGGAAATTGGGAAAAAAAAAGCTTTAAGTGCCTTGGTCACAAGGTAGATTAATCAGTCAAAAAAAAAAATAAAAAAAAAATCCAACAACAACAACTCCAATATATGATTAAGCAAACCTATCCCCTTTTTAAAAGTATTTTACTTGAGTTGCTGAACAAATGATCAGCAATTGTGGCAAAACAACAAACAGATCCAGAGTGGGAATGAATAAAGCCTCCAAATCTTCCATTGCCGTGTGCTGTTTGTCTGTTTTATCAGAACATTAATAGTGCTTGCTGACATGAGCCTTGCTAGCACAAAAGTTCTGGTACTCTGAGCTCTTGTCATAAGGAATTAGCTTTTGCAATAATGGCTTACGCCCCCCAAAGTCCCCAGGTTAATCCATTTATTATTGGAAATCTAAAGTGTATTAGGCATGATGCAGTCATTTCAATACAAGGATAACGATTCTGTCTCACCCACTTTAATAGGCGAGTGTAAAATGAGCAATACTTGTGATAACTACACATTATGAGCATATTTGTCGGCGTAATGTGTTTGATCAACACTGACGTTCACCCTATTGAAATCAAAAGCTCTATCCAGCTACACCCATTTGTTAAATATACAAGGATTCTCCTTTGTGTGAATGGGTGCCATGTTGTGCCACAGCTAGTATTTAATAACTACTACACACACAACCTTCTGGGAAGTCTGTATATGTCAATGTAAATGTTCCATTTACTATTGACACACACGAAAGTCAAGTTTGAGTGCCTTTTAAAACATCTGACAAATTAACTGTATAAGGAAAAAAAGAAACACTTTCAGCATTAACATCAAGTGGAATCATGATCAGAACTGCAGATATTTTAGCGGTGCTCTGCTCATGCCTAATGTGTGATGAGGAGTTTTGCCTTGGGAAAAGATATTGGTCATATATTCAAGAGAAAAAGAAAAGACAGGATTACAAGGCCAACTGGTTTTAAGAATTCAGGGCCCTCTGCATTGTATTGTAACTGTATGATTTATGCCATATGTTTTCATCTTTTTGTGTAGAAAATAATATTAGACCTGGGGGCTGGGGTGGGGGTGAACACTGGTGACTTAATGCAGCACAGTCCATTTTTCTTCATTTCCTTTTAGGAGCGCATTACTGTAACCTGCAGAGCTCTCTAGTTATCTTCACAAACATCAGAGAGGCAATGTATTTTCATCATGTGCCTCATGGTCCCAGCCAATTCAAAGATCCACAGCTTTTTGTCTATATTTCACAGATACATTCATCAGTCTTTGCTCTTCCAAAACCTTGTCCCAGGGCATGTTTAAGGGGTTTTACTATGTGTGTGGGTGTTGTGTTCATTGACATGCTTCCTTGCACCCCAAGCAACACACCTCCGTCATAACAAGCAATTATTAATCGTCAAATTCAGAACCCTAAATCTTTAAATACACAAAGTGTCTCCAGCCATGCATGCAAATTATCACCTGTCACTGAGGTGTCCAGTATTTTCAGAACAACAGCGAAATGAAATTTGGAAACAGCGTACTTTGACAAATTAATCAGCACCCTCCTTCATGATTTTACCGACTGCCTCAGGCTAATTTTAATTAATGACAGTCCTCTTCTCGTTTTTCTGTTTTCAGCTCACCTTTTGGTACAGTTTTTTTTCTTTTCTAGAGTGACACTTCATTGGATCACAGTATTTTTTTTTAATCCAGGGAGGCTATAAAATGGCAAAATATGAAAACAATGATGACATGACTTTCTTTTTTTAATCCACATCAACTGGGAATTTCAGTGAGAGAAAATGTTGCAGAAGACTGTTGCGCATCTTTAGGCTTAAGGGAAGTTTGGTATGCAATTTAAACGAGAAATAAAAGTTCTCCTTGTGGGCTACACAAACGTGAAGTTACAATTTGTAGAATTTTGAACTAAATACATCAGCAAAATGTGAAGAAACAATGCAACAGTATATCCAAGATCACTATGCACTGCGTTCCAGAGATATATAGTAAAGTTGAGCTATTGCCAGGCATTACCCTTGTATAATACCACAGTAAATCAATGTTGCATAGCCTGCCTTGAGTCCAAAGAAGAGAGAGAACAAAGAAGTAGAACTGATGCTGAGACAGTAAACAGAACAATGTCTGAAGCTTCTTCAAGAAATGAAATGATAAAAATAAAAATGCAACAAGAATAAACATTTGCACCACTTTCCATTGCCTCAGACAGCTTTTGGAGAAAAAAGGAATTAAGTTTGATGCTGAACTTGTTTCTTCTAGACTGCTAAGTAAACTGTTGTTAATAGTATGATTAATACTATTCACATGTGACTATTACCACCTCAGGACCTCTAGTAATTTGTAATATTTTCAAAGATCCATGTTGATATGTCTTTAATTTTTAAATAAAAAAAACACCTAGCACAAATCACAGAGGTAAAAAATTTTCTGCCCAAATATGGCATGTTGATCCTTTTTTCTTTTTGCTGTGATTTTATGCCATCTGAACCTATGTTCTGCCTCTTTACAGCACAGGAGTTATGGAGCCAACATTGGCAATTATAAATAAAAGTTTGGACAGCATTATAGACCCAAATTTAGGAGGACTCCTGTCGCAGCACAGCATGGAAATCCATTCATGGACACAAGAAGGAAAAAAAAGCCCAAAAAACTGTGAAATCTCCACGAACGGATGGACAACATGTTGCTGCCTTTCAGCAGACTCAACAGTTGGTATACTATTAATGTAGCTGCTGACCACAGATGTCAGCAAAGCACAGACTTTTCTTATCCCACGTGAGTGCAGTGCACAGACGGAGGCAGTTGGTGGGGGAAATTTCGATCATAAAATCATGGTAATACTTTTCCTAAAATGCTGCCCCCTCTGTGTTCACGATTTCTGATGAAAAATCTCACATATTTTACCTTTAATACATTTTAAAGTGCTTGTTCTTTCTAAAAGAAAAAATGCTTTAAAACATATTTTAATCGTATGTACGTGTTTGTGTCTATGTGAACACATTTTATGGTCGTGTCCCTTGAGCCGTGGCATGTTTGTACATAATGGGCAGCTAAGTACGTTATGTCACATTCTCCTAAGAGTAATTTTAATGGAAACACAGATTTTGGTATTTTGTCTTTTAATGGTTCCACTGCTATTTTCAAAATAAAAAAGCTGCAATGCTTCCACTAAATGTTTCTCTGTAATGTACGTGTTCTGACCTCAGAAAATTACCTCTTGGTAATCCTAGTAGACTAGCTGAAAGCAATTCTATAAAGAATAAAAACAAAAGAACACAGTGACCTAAATATGTCTTCAGATATAAAAGAAAAGCTGGCCTTTCAAGGTGATACTGTTTATTAAACCAGAAGCTGGGACCTTTTGCACAAGCTCACAGCTTGCTGTTGAAATTCACACTATAAAATCTGGCACAGTATGTATACAAAATTTAACTGAATGCTGTGCAGTGCAATGCTGTGAAAAAAAATCACTTCACATAGTAAGGACTTAAGTGTGAGGAGATATTTGAATTGAGCTAAGACAAAAGCCCTTTTCAAGGGTAAGGGGTTGAGATGTAGGTTGTGCTATATTTGAAACATTAAGTGAAATAGGGCTTCATGAGAAACATGAGCAGATATAATGGACTGCTGTGTTGTAATGTAAGCTTTGTGATTTCCTGCTCAGTTGCTATCAAAAGACTAGCATAAAGCTTTTTGAAACACAAAAGCCGTAGTAGTCCAGAATTTGTCCCACGTGTCACAGCTAGCAAAAGGAAGAGGGCTATGAAGGATGTTAGTGACCGTGATATCTGACTACTCACTGTGATTAGTTTGTCTTTTTGAACTTGTGATGACACTCAAGGGAAGCATGTGTTCATATTCCAAGGCTGCACATTTATAATGACTACATACTTTGGAGGTTATTGCATATCTGCAAATGAATAAGTAGAATCTGCAGGAAAAATACTTTTCAGATGTGAGTTTTCTCATTCTGTATGCTGGTATACTATTCACTAATCATGTTTTAGCAGGCGTTGGTTGCATGCAAGTACACAGTCTTTGTGAGGAACAAAAGAGGGAACTCATTAAACTACCACCTACCACCTATCATCTGACAATGATTTAGGTTAATTCATCTGAATTCATAAGCTATAGCTGGCAAACTGAACACAAATTATAATATATTAGCCTAGGCTGGGGTTAAGAAAAAACAGAAACCAACTTGCATAATGGGATCCATTCCTTTTGGTGGTTAAACGATCTTTTGTCTTTCTTTTCTTTTTTTTATGCTGAAAGAAGCAAAGCATTTAGAAGAAAAAAACCCAGACTGGATCAATACAAATGGCTTTAAGGTAGAGGTCTGCTACTATACTCTGAAATGCTCATCTGTAAGGTTCAATCCCTGCATTCAAATCATGTGTAAATGCAATGCGTAGTCATGGAAATGATTAGTTTAACTCAGAAGCCCTGAACTGCACAATAGTTTCACGATAAAGCCTGTATTTTGAGAGTATCAGTGGCATGACTGTGGTCATTCCATTGAAATCCTCTGTGTTGCAGTCACCCTGCAACATTTCAGAACTAACATTGAGAACAGTAATTGATGTGTTTTGACTGTTGTAAATGAATAGATTCTTTTCAAAATAATGACTGAATAATTAGTCATAATTAAGTATGCTAACAAGAGCTGATTTATTAAGTGATTTCTCCATACCGGCTTCATCAGTGTTCACTGCATGCCAGGCTTTATTTTAATGATGCTGTCTGTCCCAATCAGCGTCAAGCCATTTCTGCAGAGAAAAAAGTCAATTATGAACCTTTCAAAGTACCATGCTCTGTTGACGCTGTTTCTGATCTTGCACACATCTTACACACAATTCTGCATCCATAATAAAATAGTTACGAAGAAAGGACAGACTATATAGAGACTACAAGCCAGTGGTTGATGGAGTTTCTTCACCTTCGTACTCTCTATTAAGGTTAGGTAAAGAATATAATGAGCTGTTACACTTGATAGATTGTATATGTTATATACTGAACAGCATAAGAGCTTAAGTATTACATGTCTTCCAATACCACACTCATAAAAGGTTATCAACCATTAAAACAAGACTTTCTGTTCTGCTGTGGATAGATTTGTAAAGGTATCTAATTATGTAAGTAGAGTTAATAATATGAAAGGCATCTGCGAAGCAAGGAGTACCAACAATAGGCCTGACGTCTGTGGTTATTAACGTAGTAATGTTGGAGATTTCAGTACTGGTAAATTTGGTTACACCTGCATTTACTGGTTGTAACAGAAATGACGGATTGAAAGCACAACCACACAATTCTGGAGTTGATGAATAAAATTATTGTCATTTTAATAAATAAGGAGGAAATCGACTTTCTCCATATTTCTATAAGAAATCCTAATTTTTTTTATGCAACAGAGAGGCGCAATGGAAGCTAAAGCTGTTTACCTTGCTTGGAGGTTGAAGTTTATTTTATCTTAAAGAAAATAAGTTGAAACTAGGCAAGAAAGTCCTGCATCGGCTACAATGTAAATTTTAAACTGGGAAATCAAAGGGGAAAAAACAAAACAAAACATGATCCAATGTCTATGGCACTCACCAAACAATTTATTAGGTACACCTTGCTAGGTATACCTTCAGAGCTGCCTTAATTCTCGATGGCACCGATTCCACAAGTTGCTGGAAGCATTCCTCATAAATTTTGGTCTATACTGACATGATGTCATCACACAGTTGCTACAGATGTGAATCTCCCATTCCACCACATTCCATAGGTACTCTGTTGGATTCAGAGCTGGTTACTGTGGAGCCATCAGTGAACTCATTGGCATGTTCAAGAAATCAGCGTGAGATGATCTCAACTTTGTGACAAGGCCCTTTATCATGCTAAAGCAGCCCTCAGAATAAGCCTTGTGCTCTTTAAGGGATGGACGTGGCCAGCAACAACACTCAGGTAGGTCTTTAACCTATGTTTAGCTGGTACTAAGGGACTCAAAGCATCCCACCATCCTGAGCCATTGAGCTTGTGTGAATTGTAGCCTATCTGCTTTAAGGTTTGCCATGCTAATTCTTGTAGCGTGGTTATTTGAGTTACCCTTTTTCTTCAAATAAGCTCAGTGTCATTTGGCCATTCTCCTCTGACATCAGCAAGGCATTTTTACCCAGAGCCACCTCCACTGCCACTCACTGGATATCTTCTCTTTTTCCAGACCTTTCTCTGTAAACCCTATAGATGGTTTTGTGGGGAAATCTCAGTAGAGCATCAGTTTCTGAAATATTTTTGACCAGCTTGCCCGTCACCAAACACCACACTGCACTCAAAGTGACTTAAATAAACTTTCTTCCCCATTCTGATGTTCTATTTGAACTTCAGTAGGTCATCTTGACCACATCTACATGCTTAAATGCAATGAGTTGCTGGATTTAATTGGTTTATTAGATATTTGCATCAATGAGCAGCTGAAGAGGGGTACCTAACAAAGTGGCCAGTGAGTGTATACTTGACATTTGACAAACTGGAGACGTGTGTTTGGTTATTCATCTGCTGGTATGAGAATTTTCACAGTTCACAACATTATATTTTTGTTGCAATGCTGAGTTTTAAGATGTTGGTGTTATTGCACTGAACACTGAAATCCCTCACAATGAAAATGACTGCAGTACTTGTTTGGCAAACTCACTGTAGTCATCATAGGTGCGAGTGGATAGATTTCTTTGTTTTCCTTTGTTCTATATCCATAAATAACTGAGACCACGTCGTATTTGAAGTCGGATACAAGCAAAAAATGTTAATAAGCTGTAAGACATACAGTTGTACTTCCGGATGTTTCCTCCCTGAGTAGCTAATTAAAAGACATCTTTTTGATCTCATAATAGCTTTGCTGCCAGGGTAAACAAAGCAAGTGACAATGACACAATAATGGATTTTAGCATTTCAAGAGAGGCTAGAACTTAAACACTGGTCTATTTTTAACTGTTTGTTAAGCAGCACCTTTAGGAACTATATTCTTGGGATAATTAACACATCTTAGATTTTGCAACTCCACAAATATTTCTTGATAAAAAAAAAAGAGTATTTTTCTGAGGTTTCTTTTCACTGCTAAACTCTCCATCTACATTGTCTGGCAACATGAAATATGATGAGACATAAAAGATATTATTTCTCTCAAATAAACAAACATCAAAACAAAAAAAACCCCCGCAGTGAAATCCAATAAAAATGGCCTATAACAAACTTTGGTTGTGAAAAAAGCAGAGTCAAAGGACATTTTGTGATCTGAGCTTTCTTGTTTAAATCTTTCAAATTTCATTGTGCTACATTTTTGTCAATAATGGGGCTAATTTATACGGTGAGTAACTATTATGTCTGATTAATTTATAGCACCCTGTCAGAAGTAGGCCGCTAATCTTGCCATCACATTAATTTCAAAATTGCGTTAACTGAGTGTCAGACAGGATTTTTTCTAAAAAAAGAAGTGAAAGTAGGTTATTCGCCTATTGGATTTCATGAGTGGCAGGCAAACGACAACAGCTATTTACAATAAAAATAGCAGGTGAGAATTGTTTGAGTCACCTGTGCCGATTTAATTATTCCAGTTACCATCGGCTCTTGTTTGTTTTTACAGACAAAAGGTATATTAAAAAAAGTACTAACTACCTCTGTCGGAAGGCTTAGGAAAAATGACTGGTTAGTTAACCTTTGGTCAGGTATCGCTTTATAAGACATGTCAAATTTGGAGTGTGGGGTTAATCTGTATTCTAATAGGGATTTTGTTCAGGTTAAGGTGAACGGAAACACACAAACAACATAAACAGAAACACTCGCGAGATTTGAGCTCTACAAGCGGGACTTTGCCGGTTGCTATGGAGACGTGTCCGGAGTTAACTAAACTGGTGTTCCTCAACTGCCTATATCATTTGAGCAGGGGTGTACGCCCACGTCAAAAAGTATTTTCACACCGCTGACGTTGTGTCATGTAAAATGTTCAGGAATAATTATCAGGTAAGCTTATTTTAACCGAATCAATTTAGCCCTTTATTTACTAAAATTCTTGCCCTGTGTATAAAAATACAATTTCCTCGGAGCTGATATGAGCTTCAGGCTGATGTAACATCGACTGCAGGCTAGCGAGAACTAGTTGTTTCTTGCAGGGTGGAGCTGTGGTTGAGATCTTCAGTGGACAAGGAAAAGACCCTGCGGCTAAATGGAAACTCTGCGGAGGGCCGTCAGCCATATATAAAGTTAGTTATTTATTTTTTTAGAGCTGTTTGTTTAACTTACTATTAGCTTATTACCAGTAACGTAATCACACTAACCTAGGCTTTATATCCTCTCAAAGACAAACTGGCACCTGCATATGAGGACTGAAACAATTGCATTTCTCTAAACATATATGCTACAGACTTATTCAGATAAAAAGCAAACAAACAAAACTAAATACACAAATGAAATTTTGGATCTCAGAGAGCAGTTACACAACAGGTAGTCTTCTGGTCATAACACATGGAGACTGAGCAATTCCTCTTATGCATTATTTTCTCCCTTAGGAGTATAATAAAGAAGTCAAAGGATGTGTTTACTGTCTGGATGGAAGCAGCCAGACAGTCAAGATGCAAATTCCAGAGAATGGCAAAATGTCTCGTAAGTCTCTACTACTTTCATACAAGTGTGCAACTTGTTGTTTTGTTTAATTCTAAATATTAATAGTAACTCGTTCTTTTCGTTTGTTTGTTTTTTTCTTAGTTGGACTTCTCCAAAGATTTTTGGTGCTTCAAGTCAATGTTTCTCACGGTCATGACTTTTCTGCTGAGCTTGTGTAAGTAGCGCAGAGATTGTTCTTATGGTACAAATGTTAT
The DNA here is from genome assembly GCF_018398535.1 of Haplochromis burtoni. Classification (NCBI taxonomy): domain Eukaryota; kingdom Metazoa; phylum Chordata; class Actinopteri; order Cichliformes; family Cichlidae; genus Haplochromis; species Haplochromis burtoni. The sequence continues at coordinate 435,084 of NW_024582461.1, forward strand.
AAATGTTAATTCAATTGACTGACTTCAACATTTTGGTATAAATCTTTAACATTCTGGCTGAAAAATGTATGCGAGCAGAAGTCTATGAAGGTTCTCAGTCATCCAGGTCATCGTAGTCAAAGGAGCTTGCAAAGAAAAGCGTCTGGACTTCTTTAAGTTACTTGAAGATCCTTTTGAGATCCCTTCCCAGACGCCTTAACGCCCACTCACATCCTGGGCCATCTGATCTCAGGAATTCGCATGATAAGGTGGGGCCAGGTTTCACAATGAACTCACCCGAAACTCTGGCTGATTGGGACCCTCACCCAGTTTCACACCTTGGCTCAGGGGATTAGAGGATCATCAGGGGGTCCTTTTGTCCCTCTGTGGGGGGATACTCCCACTAGGTTTATATCTGGGACTCTCCACCATTTGACCTTAGAACTGAAGAAGCTTTTCGGATGAGAGGTGAAACGTCTTCAAGCAACTTAAAGAAGTCCAGACGCTTTTCTTTGCAAGCTCCTTTGACTATGCGAGCAGAACAAAATAACATTTTATGTACTCACTTAGAGTACTTGCTTATTGTAATGTACAGTGAAAAATGCTTTTCCAGTAATGTACAGTGTGACAAAGAAATAGTGATTGAATAACAATGGGCTCACAGTGAAAACAGCTTGTTTACATCTGGTAGGAAAAAACCCATCGAGCCACTTAGAAAACAAAGTGCCTCATTGACTGTTATGTAACAGCCTAAATAACCATTTATTATTAAGATATTGTTCAACAATTTGTCACAAAGAAGGCTTTTATCTTGTGTGCCACTATAAATTCTGAACAGCCACATTATTACAATGTAGAATGTGAATGTCAAGTGCTCGCTGTTTTTCTCCACAGTTTGCATTTAGTGGCTCTGATTGCATAATGCAATTGTGTGTTCATATATCGTCACTGCTGCATTTAGTCACTGAAAGAAGAATGCCACTCTACATTGTTTCATTATTTCAATCTTTATTCTATTTCAGTCTAATTTGGTAAATTCTATATTTACCCCAAAAAATCTTTGGTAAACTGCAGCTTACAGTATGCAGTAGAAACTGCTGTTTGGATATCAAGAGCATCAGGGAGAGATATTGCCTGAAATGATTTTCTTACACTTACCTGCTTATTTACTCGCACACTATTTTAAGAATCGGTGAAAACATTGTGTGTCGTTGTTCTTCTTCCATTTGAGTATGTCATGACAGCTGATTTCACAGCGTGAGATAAAAGTGAAAACATCTTTAGGAGCTTACTCTAGAGACCAATAAAGCTTTTTGTTTTCACAGGTCATGATTTCTTAGTGGCACTACTGATGCTGGTGATAATTCATGTTCTACTTTGCTGTCTGTTAATCACAGGATAACTGATTCAGAGGGCCTAAAAAGAAGACTCCACTTATCAACAGTGCATAAAGAGGTGTCTGCCACACTTTTGCATGCAAAGATACCTTTTGTTGGACTGAAACGCAATGTTGTGAGTATCTTATTCATCTTTGACATTCCTTTAGTATTAAATTTGCTGTCAGCTGTTTGTTTGTTTGTTTGTTTTTTGTTTGTTTGTTTTTTTTCCTTCTCCATGTTTCTTAGTAGGTATTGATCTTTATCTGTGTGTGGTGCTTTTAACTACAAATTCATATTGTATGTGTTGTCTCAGTGGTCAACATTATGCATCGACCTTGTATCACTGAGCGGTGAACTGTTCAAGGGATTTTTGACACTGGATGGCATCACGTTGTTCGCTACCTGCAAAGTCCGGAGAATCTTCACTGTAAGAACGGAGCATGCAGGAATGTCAGATGATGGTAAAGCAGTTGGTTGCTGGTTTCAAATTTTGAAGTTTTATCGACTTACCCAATACGCTACTCCAAATGTGTTTAATAAAGATACAGTACCTAAGTACTTGCCACAGAAGCAAGCCAGTGGTCTTTGTTCTTGTGGGTTTGTGTGAAATTATGTTTGTGTGTTTGGAGAGATAGAGAGACAAACAGTTGGCTGTTTTTCTGTGGCTGGCTGAGAACTCAGTGGTAGATTTTGTTCAAGGCTGATATGGCTCAGCAGTGATAACAGCTGCACATTACTGGCTGCCTACTGCACACCTACTCTATCTACCAAAAAGGGTGTCTCGGTCAGTTCGTATTTTTCAGTTGATCAAAGTGTTACTTTTGTGGTGTGATGTTATATATTGTAATAATGTGTTTGAGCTTATTTTATAGCTAATATTAGTGTGAGATTGTTACTTTTTCCAATCTAGACATGTTTCGCAGTGGAGCTGGTCTAATGGACTTAATCCCACGCAGTTGCCAGTTCCCACCAGACGTGAACCAAGTCATTCAGGTGTTCAACAGGGAAAATGTGCGAAAGACAGATTTGAGGACTGGTCTTTCTAACTCTGACTGTGGTACGTAAGATAAGACACAAACAAAAAACATTTTGAGAATTGTAATTTCATCAAAAGTAACCATAAAGCGTGCAAAGTGTAAACTGTCATTAAAATCATATATGAAGTAGCTGTTGCTTTGTTTAACAAAGACGATTTAGACTATTTGGAGTAGGACCCTTTGTTTTTGAGATTGGTAGTCTTTTCAGCAACAGTTTGGAGGAAGGAGTTTTATCTGGAAGGATAACAGTACCCCTTTGCACAAAGCCAGGTTTGTAAAGAAAAAGGCTTTATAAGTTAGGTGTGAAGTAATTTTTCTGCACAAAATCTGAGTTCAATGCCACTGAGCGCTGTTGGGATAAATTGGAGTGCAGACTCAAAGACAGGCCTTATCTTCAGCATCAGTGCCTGACTCCACCAACAATGTTGTGGATGAAATCCCTGCAGCCGGATTTAAAAATCCGTGCAAAGCTCTTGACCCCAGAGGAGATGTGATAGTTACTATAGCATAATAGTGGTGTGTTACAACATTTCAAATTAATGTAATGTTCACAGGGTGAACAGAATTTGTCAGATATTTTTGTCCTTTAGTGTAAGTCTTCTTTAATGGATCACAGCAGGTTCATAGCGTTGATTGTTTTGAGAGTAACTTACAAAACAATGTGAGTCTTAATATGTGAGTCTATACATTGAGAGTACACAATATGAGCCACAGTCCACCCATGAACTTATTTATACAGATGAATAGGAAACAGTTCACAAATGGTTACATGTAGAGAAAGTGTTTGCTACAAAGGCACTGTGATGATAATCACTTTGTTTTCCTGGAATGAAATTCCCGTGGTCTTCATTTTTGTGTTCATTTGTGCCTCACCTGTACTCAAGGAGCTGCAATTATCTCCTCATACAAAAAGACATGCACCAGTAATCCACTTCTGTCACCTTTGTGGCCTTTTTTATCAGTGCATATTTATTTGTTCTGACAGCTGTCTAAGTCATGTTGAGTCAACCAGCAGTGCCCATAGAAGAGAGCAGTAACCACGCACAAGAAATATCTTTTCATAATTAGCATCTGCATTATTAGCATAACATTCCTAATCATAATTAAAACGATTGCTATTAAAGTAGGCATCCAATTTTGACTTTGACAGAATTGCTGGGTGAATGCTGATCCTTCAATAGCCAAAGTGTCAGAAACTGTTAAAAGTAAGCTACAGCACTTTGTATCATGCAACAACAAACAAGCCCTGATTATCTCTGTGCTTCAGCAAAGACGTTCTCTTAATCCCAAAGACAAAAATTTCTCAGAAATTAAAGTCTGTTCTAAAAATATTTGTAGCTTATGCAGACATAGATCTTGTTGTAGTTCTTGCGGTTATATCACTCTTTTTCAAGTTTCAGGAGGAATGTACACATTCCAGCAGTAAAGCTCAATTAATTTAACTTGCTGTATCACACAGGGGCAACATCATCTCTTTCTCTTCTTAAATCCACCAAAGCTCTGCCTGTTTTTTATTGTAGTGTGTATATGTGTGTGTGTGTGTGCGTGTTTTGTGGAGAGCAAAGTATTTGCTCACTCTTCTGATGAGACTTTACAAGAAAGTGTGTTTGGCTGTTAACATCAGCAGAGGTGGTCCTGATGAGTCCTGGCACAGATACAGCGGGGTCAAGTTGTCGCCATATCACATCTCCCACTGTAGCCCATTATTTTCACGTGATGAAATGGAACAGATTGTTAGATTAAAGAAAAACATCCGTTATATCAGCTCAGCAGTAGAGTCAAACATGTATCCAATCATTAATTTTCATTCCTCATAAAATATTTTGCCCATTAGACTCTAATTAAAATGCTAAGCATTAGTAAAGTGCATAGTATTTTCTTGATTGATTATGTTTGCAATATAGTTTAAGAAATTTAATAAAAAAAACCATATTGCAGTATATAATCTACATAAAAGGGAACGTTCTAAAGATTTTTATTCACAGTTACAAAGGGACTTTAAGGGGTCTTTTTAGTTTGAAAGAATACAGCTCTTTCCTCATCTTAATATGCTGGTCTGTGCCCTTCAAACTGAAATGGCCTTATGTATTAGCATAAGAGAAATCCTACAGGAACTAATCAATTCAGATCAATAACTAATGGGAATGCCTTACTTTTGTGCAGTTCCTACCACTGCCAGATCAACCTGTTATCGGAGAACCAGGCCCCAGGGCATTTTACACACAGCCTCAGGCTCCAGAGCCTCTGGACCACCTCTCCTAACTGGAAGAAAAAGCAAGGTAACATAAGATGGAGCTGAAAGAAATGTAGTCTCTTTTTTTCCTTTCCAAATTAGTAATCTAACCAATCCTGTAAGAACATACAGCATATCTCTCTGAATGATTTGTATGCCTGCCATAAATTGTATTTACTACAAAACAGAATAAATTTGTCTCTGAACTTGTATGTTTCCTTTGGTTACGTCCCACAGGGATCGAGTAGAATGAACCAAAAGGTTACTACAGAAAGTCAGAGCATTACCAACCAGAGTGAGAATTTATCACATGGAGAACCTTCCCACATTCTCAATGAGGGTAAATTTGACAGAGTACAGAGAGTGATTTATTGAGTCTGAATGCTATCTATGTTTGAACAAACCCTGTTCATCTTGCTATTTTATCACTCAAACACTTAGCATTGCTTGTTACAGACTTTATTTATCTATTATCTGTTTGTTTGTTTCTTTTTCTTTCTATTTCTTTGTACACTAGCTCAAGCTGAAGTTATGCTTTTCTGGGCTGCATGTACACCATTGTAACATATGTCTGTGTGGACTGGGAGTGTTGTGTATCTGCAGGAACCCATGCCACATTAAACAAGGTTTAGAAAATGAGGAAGAACCCAGGAAATGGGACTAGATAAATATTTAATTGTAAAATGATATTTAGGGGTTTCAACAGGGATTAAAAAAACACAGTTCTTTAACCCAAAAAGAAAAAAAGAGGCTGAAACCTGAAGAAAAAAAATAGTTTTTGGAAAGAAGCCAAAAAAATATATTATTTTCACTTCCTCTGCTCATTTTTTTCTGTGCCGATGCTGAGCAGAATGATAAAGGGTTATTAAACAGATACTACAAGCACTACTCCCCACACCCTCATTAGGTCATATTTTTTTAGATGTGTTTTTTTGGCATTATGCCTTAATTGAATAGCTGACAGCAAAGAAGGAAACAGAACATTGGGTGAGAGAGGGGTGTGATATGCAACACACCCGCTGGCTGTAATCAAACCAGGGGCATTGCAGTTTTGCACTGTGACCTTTCAGTTACTGGGCAGATATGTTATTGTTGAATCTGTGCAGGTCTTGAGGACCACTTTATCTAATTTGCCAACAAAGGAAATGAAGAGTTCATTAGAGTTTAGGTTTGTGAAGCAGATTCACCTTATACTTGCTGATGTGAAGTGTTAGATATAGGCACAAAACAACTAATGCCTATTTTATGAACTTAAATTGTGGTCTGCAAAAACATTTTCATCATACTTTGAACTAAACATTGGTATAATGAAACTAACTGAAACAGATTTTACCACAAATCTTCAGTGCAAAACTAGCTGCCATTACCTCAGTACCTGTGAATGGTTTTTGACACTAAATCCTCAAAGAGTAAAAAAGTTTTAATATAATAGTGGGATTTTAATATACTTGATTTCCAGTGCATCTTTGCCCTTAGAGCATAGATGATTACTTTGCCTTTTCATTTCTTCCAGATACTAGACATCAGTAAATGCAGTGCATTTGAATCAACAAACTAACAAAATAAGAGTCCTCTTTCTCAGAACATGCTCTTTCAAGCACCTAATAACAGCTTTTATGGCTGGTAATACAGCATTCTTTGAGCATGACAGAATGAAAAAAATGGGATGATTAAAATTCCCTAATTCAGCTGAACATAATGTAGCTGGAAATATTCTCCTCACTGAATGAATGTAAGAAGCTCAGTTACTGAAATGCCTTCATTAATAAGGATTTTCACGGTGCATAATCAATTCACAGATATGCTTCTGGCAAGCTCTAATAACATTGTTGTTTGACTGTTTTGTGTTATAAAGCTTTTGTAATGTTGAAAGTACATTATGTAGGAGCATCTGGCAGTTTACAGCCACATCCCCCTAAAAAAAGAGCAGTTGACAAGAAGGGATCTAAGAAGCTGAGAGTCATCAGTGCTGGAGGAGAAAAGCAAACATCATCAAGTAAGTTGTATGCACTGTATAAACTCACCAGCCACTTGGACCCCATTTTGCCTTCAGAACTGCCTTAATTCTTTGTGGTGTAGGTTCAACCAGTTACTGGAAACATTCCTCAGAGATTTTAGTCCATGATGACATGTAGCATCACACAGATGCTGCAGATTTGTAAATTCCACATCCATGATATAAATCTCCTGTTCTACCACATTCCAAAGGAGCTCTATTAGAGATATGAGCTGATGGATGGTCATCAGCAATATTTATGTAGGCTGTGATGTTCAAACAATGCTCAGTTGGTAATAGGGGGCCTTAATTCAAGGGATACCGGAGCCATGCTTTTTGGTAGTTTATGCCAAATTCTGATCCTACCATCCAAGTGTAGCAATAGAAAGCAAGACTTATCAGATCAGGCAGGGAATTTTCAGTCTTCTTTTTTCCAATTTTGGTGAACCTATACAAGTTTTAGCTGCAACTTCCTGTTCATAGCTGGCAGAAGCAGAACCTGGTGTGGTCTTCTGATGCTGCTGCTGTCTGTCTGTCTGTTTTAAAGTCTGACATCTTGTGCGTTCAAAATTGTTCTTCTGCATACCTTAGTTGCGTTTATTTGAGCTTATTTCAGTTACTGTACTTTGCCTTCCTATCAGCTCAAAGCAGCCTGACCATTCTCCTCTGACCTCTGGAATCAACAAGGCATTCTCACCCAGAGAGCTGCCTGCTCGGTGGATATTTGATCTTTTTCAGACCATTCTCTGCAAACTCTAGAGATGGTTGTGTGGGAAAATCCCAGCAGATCAACAGTTTCTAAAATACTCTAGCTCGTCTGGCACCAACAGCCATTCCATGTTCAGAGACACTGAAATCATTTTCTTTCCCCATTTTAATGTTTTATTTGAACATTTCATTTGCATGTCATCCTAACCATTTCTGTTGGCTATTAGTGATTACCTGATTTAATATTTTCATTAATGAGCTGGTGTGCCTAATAAAGTGGCAGTTGAGTGTATATTCTATGTGTGTTGTGGTGGGCTAAAGGTGTACTATTCTTTTATATTATTAGGTGTTTCAGTTATGGTTAACATCTCCTTGGGATGCTGTACCTCAGCACCATAGAGGGAATAGTGAAAGCTGGGAAAGCTGCAGTCCTTCATCCAGCAGGCAGGAGAGCAAGCACCAGCCTCTGACCCTAGCAGAAAAGTCAGAACATGTAGCCGATGAGGCTTAAAGCAGCAGTAAATAGACACCTGGAAGATGTGTGGTATCAGTAAAAGTTAAGCACGACAGCAAGAGATGGGAACACGAGACAAACTAGAGCAATGTACATGCTGGGTGATTTTGATGACTGCTTTGCATGTTATGATTTTAATAAGCACCTTGTTTATGCTTGAGAAAAACAATATGTGTTCCCACTCTTACTTTTTAAACTGGATTGTTGAAGTGTTGCATGAATTTTAAAAGATCTCATTCTACATTGGACACAAGCTTTTCCCCCCTTTTTAATTTTGCATAACCTGTGTCAAGGCCACTTGTGGGATCCCTCCCCCACAAACTCTCCCCGCATTGCTACCCCACACACACACGGACACACCTATACCCACATTGTCCTTGTGAAGTGAGTGCATGTGTTCCGAAAGCTCAATTATGGATGTTTCTCCAGCAGTAAGCTCCTTTGCTGCAGCCCTGCCCACAGACGGAAAGCAGTTAGTTCATTAATGGTAATGTGGCGCATTAAATAAAAGTCAGAGGGACATCTCCTGGGCACAGGGTTTGCCACACAGTGGGCAATTAGAGAAAGTGATTATACTGTCGAGAGATTCAAATGTGCTCACTCATTCAAATTTAGGTGCCCCTTTCTGTGATCTCAGGCTTATCTCGCAGTATAAGGATTCATTGTTTCTCGCATACCAACAGAAGTGGATGCAGCATTCATTAAAGGCTAAAACAAGCTTTTATTCTCTTTGCTATGTATATACATATATGTATATAAAGTTGGCATAGGTGACATTTCATCAGTGACAAATTAGCAGTAAAATGGTTTTCTTACTACTGATGTTTTTCTTCTTTCTTTGTCTATAACATTTCACTGTACCTAATTAACCTAGCAGGGTTGTTAATAAGCGATACAAACATGTTGGTGCAGGATAACTTCATTAATGCTTATTTTGCCAGGTCGTTGAATGATTTGCAACCCTATTATATCGTTATTATGAATTTGGTGTGCACATATTCAAATCAAATTAGAATGACAGTAACCGTATGATTAAAAAGTAATAAAACAGTGATTTATTGCTCATTGTAATTTGACTCCATGTCTAATTGTTTACATGCGTTGTGAAAGACATACTTGGGAATTTGTACATTTAAAACTCTTAATAACATTTCCTTGCAACTATTCTTTTGTTACTTGATCTTATTTTATCATCTTTCATTTAGATGAGTGTCACACTCCTGCAAAGGAAAGTTCAGCACTCATGGTCACAGAGTCTCAACTGTGCTCTGTGCAGCAAGGTTTGCCTTCTGACCTGAAGGTCTGGAACAGCTGGGAGAGTAATGAAGGGTCTGAGCCTCAGCTCACTCTGCAAAAGGAGGTGTTCACTTTCTCATCCCAGCCTCACTCACCCAAACGAGGACAAGGCCAGGGTGACCAGGAGAAGATGGAGATGGGAGATCATCAGGTTCAGAGCAAGATTGGGAGGCGGTATGATGTCCAGCCCGAGGATGACTTTATTGGCAGTGAAAGTGATGAGGTATGTTAAGGGAGAGACACAAGCACACTGTTCTTTGAGTTCACACACACACACAAAGTGCCCCTGTCTTGCGGGGACACTTAATGATTATCTGTCAAGCAAAAACTGCTTTATATTACATGCACTACTAGTTTGACATGGAGTAGAAATGAAAAACTATGTCTAATTCACTAAGAAATCCTTCAAAATGCCCAAAGTTTGATTTATCTCTGTTTAATCAGAGTAAGTTTGAAGTACTAGCTTTAATTTCACTTTAAATTTTTTGGTGAGTAGTATTTCATATTGCACATTTCATATTATGCATCAAATTTTCACTTGAAAGGTCAGTGTGGTTATTTATCATCAGATAATTTATTAATGGCTCTGAGACTTGTAACAAAAAGTGATGATTTTCTTTATGCTTAGCAAGGAGATTAAACTATGATCACAAAGAATGATCTTCAAAGACATGCTAATTACTTTTACTCATTTAAAACTTTATAATAAATCTTATAATTCAGAATTAATATCCTTGTTGTGATTCTAGAGGAGACAACTCAAATGCAGAACACTGAGCCAGGATTAATACAAAAGCTGAGGCTTTATTGACTGGCAATAAAACATGTCAGGTACTTGGTAAAACAAAATAGGAATCCAGAAAGGGGCATAAGAAAAATAGAGACAAAAAATGAAGGAGGGACAGGCCAAAGTATACACAGAGATCCAATAAGAAAACAAAAATCAGGTGGAATCGGTGTTGGGAAGACAAAGACAGAATGTAAAGTTACAGGAAACAAAGAGGAAAATCAATTACCAAAAAAATATGAAGCAAACCCCAGAAATGAACAGGAAACTAACACACATACAAATTCGAGGAGATATGTTGAATCAATTACATTATGTAAAGTTAAATTCAAGGTTTTATTCACGCTAGGCTGTACCAGTTCCTTTAACAAATATGATCACTGCTACTGTGTGAGGAGCGCATGTTGTCTGTCCAAGATGTGGGCATATGTTTTCTGCCCAAGCATGAAACTCAAACACCCATTGCCTCTGAGAAAGTCAATGCATTAAGTAATTTATAAATCTGTAAGGCATGTGAGAGAATAGTGTGTCGCCGCTCAAAAAAACAAAACAAAACCCTGTCCAAATTAAGACACAAAATGCATAAAATTGTGAACCTCATTGTGCTCACAAGAGTGCTTTTCAAAAGCGTGTGTGCATGAAATGGGGAGAAAGCTTATTGAGATGCTGAGACAAATTGATGCGTGCTCAGGCCTGGATCATAAAGCACAGTGTGAGTGCAGTCCAGCAGACAAGGGGGAAGGGAGTACAGTCGTGCATGGGCACAGTACAAGACAACCATGTTTAGTGTGAACAGCACATCTTAAGAAACACAAGGCCAGTGATCTTACAATATCAAACTCAACACTCTTTTTGTTTTATGGCAGTTTTAAATTAATGCATTATATCTACAAGGTTAGCAACTACATTGAATAAAAAAATATTAATAGTGCATGTTCTGATTTTGTATTTTGTATTGTAAGAGCTTCTCCTAAGGCTCACATTTATCACTGACATTGTGTACAGATCTAGATGTACATGTTGAAACTGAAGAGCCAGGGTTATTGTATTGGGAAAACAGTAAAATAGATTGGTTTCAAAAAATGAATCTTTTATAGTGACCTTTGTAAATTGCATGTATAACCTTTCTTCCAGGTTGAACATTTCTTTAGAATTTGCATGAAATATTGGTTTGGAGAATGGTTTTATAACTACTTTCACCTCTGTCAAAAGAGCACAGCCATTTCAACTTCCTTGGCTGCCAATTTATAGTGTTTGTTAAATAATCTAATAAAGGGCCTATCAGAACACATATAAAGAATAAAAGAATACTGTAGGGATTTATTGCCTCAGCATTGGGCATTGTATAGTTAGTGCAGCATGCTTTTTCTGTTGTTGTTTCTTTTCTTTTTTTTTTAAAGACCTCAGTACCCTGCTGTCCAAACCAGAACAATGTGTGTGAACACTAGACTGATTGAAAAAGTACCTATAAGGTGAATTGTAAAACTTTTCTTGTTTACTACTTTTTTTCTTTATCTTTGCTCTGTTTCCAAAAGGCATTGCTTTGTCTCAATATTATTTCTATCTCTGCCACCGTGCTTTGGGGGAACTGAGTTTTCAGTAATTGTGTTTAACCGTTAAGGTTGACGTCTACATACAAAGAAAAAAGGAAATTATAACAATTCACATATAGTAATGTCACTTCTTAATACAGAGTTTGTAATCTGTTTGCATTAAAATGCTATTTTGGGGGATTTATAATAGCGCTATAATAAAAGGTTAGCAATGTAAAGGCATGAAGACATTTATTTTTGTGGCTGGCCTCATTGCACATGCATTTTCAGGAGTTTCTTTTTCAGAGTAGAAACATTTGGGAAGGGAGAATTGAGAAATCAGTCTTACAGCTGTAATTTACTGAGGTTTGCGGTAGGCAGTTTACTGCTGTGTGTGCCATTGTTTCATACTGAAAGAAAATCATCTTTTAACTCATTTGCGCTTGACATAGCTGCCAACACTCTTATTTGAACAATCCCTTTAACGCCACAGTGGCACAGCTGCCTGCCAGAGTTTTCGGTCTGTCCTATAGGTCGTCACTCAAGTCCTCACCTCGATAGCTTACCTTTTTCTGAGCTGTTCTTTTCTTCTTTTCTGTTACATATTGTGTTTGTTACGTAACACTGAAAGTATCTGTCAAAACAGCTGTTATTGGACCTCAGGCTGTTGTTAAACTTGTTAGAATAATGCCATTTACTGTAACTCTGGATTTTGTAGAGGCATTCGACTCACAGATTGAGACTGAGTGTTGTCCACAGCTGGGTGTGTATCTGATTTTTTTTTTCCTTTGAGTTCAGTAAAATACCTGCAATATCACGCAGCATTCAGAAAAAGGGGGTGTGTATTTTTGCACATGTGGCACAGCAGTAGCTTTATTGGATCGCTCTGGATCTAATGGTAAATAATTTTCGGCGTTCTTCTACACCACTACACAGCTGTTACACACAGATTACATGGTTTTGCCCTCCATCACATGTTTCAGGATTCATCCAGAGCGTCTGCCCCGATCCACCAAGTCCCTACTCAGTGTCTGACTAAAGATTTCACCATTGCCTTAGAGCAAATCGATTTTCCCTCTGTGGCCTCTCCCTAGTCTGAATTACCATGGGAAAAACACATATATAAAACCTAGACTTATACAATATTGTTTCCATCACAACAGAGACAACAAGCTATGCCTCTGTTGTTAGTTGTTCTTTATTTGCGACCGGTCAATTTGGGCTGCTCTTGTTAAATGGTGTTGGTGATTACTGAAATAAACTGACTACGTTTGTGTTTAGAAATTGGAGAATTGTTAGTGGATCACCCTTAGAACTTTCTGCTTCCATCTGTTTTTTCTAGTCCAATTACAGCATCATACTAATTTGCCCTTCTTTGTACCTCTTAACGGTAATCAGCTGCTTTCACTCAGCTGAAAGCCGTTTAAAACCAGTAACAGAAAGAACTTTTATGTTTTCATTCTCCCCACCTACGACTTTTTGTTTTCTGGTCAGTAACTATTATTCCTCATAATGGAAAAGCTGCTATGAATGCAAAAGAAACCAGAACTTCATTTCTGTCAACAACAAGAGAGACCCATACCTGTTTAAAGGGTGACTGTTATAGAACATCTCACTGTTTTCATAATGCTGTTAATACAGCTTTTATACAGTAACAATAACAATGCTTATGTGACATGACTAATTAATGACAGAATCAATTTCATAAGGACCAATGAAGCGTGGTGCAAGCTTGCGTGTCAAGGACATCAAGGGAATGTCTTTAGCTGAGAGCCACACCTTCTGTCCAAGGTCATTGGGAGGGAGTGGAAGGCTGACAGCGATGGGCATAATGCTGGTTTCTCTCGACCGTCTTGAGGAGGTCCTCCCTGGTCCGGGTCCACACCTGCCTCCTCCTCTGTAGTTGTTGCTGTACTGTTGGCATGGTGAGGTCAGCTTCTATGGAGGGGAAAGAGTGGAGCCTGGTACCCTAGAAATGCTTCGAAGGGCGAAAAACTAGTAGCAGAGGATGTAAGAGAGTTATCTGCGTATCCCAGCAATGTCAGTTGTGAGGACCAGGAGGAAGGGTTTTGGAAGGTTACACAGCGGAGAGCCGTCTCCAGTTCTTTATTTAGCCTCTCCAACTGGCCAGTGATTTGAAGATGAAAACCTGAGCTTACACATACCTTGGCTGAGAGTGCAAAACAAAAGGTCTTCCATACTTGGGAAATTAACTGGGAACCATGGTCAGAAACAATTTTTGTAGAGATCCCATGAAGCCTGAAAACATGATGGGTCAGTAATTTTGCAGTTTCAGTGGCAGTGGTTAATTTCTCGAGACTGGTGAAGTGAACAGCCTTGGAAAACCTATCCACCCATAAAAAGGTGTAGTGCTATGTAGGACCAAGCGCGATGAGGTGTAGGTAAACATTGCAGCAGACCCAAAGGGCATTGAGTGTTACTCTTACTACAAACACAGCTAGAACATGCTGCCACATAATCATTTACATCCCTTTCCAATGATTCACACCACAAGTAACGCTTGAGGAACAATATAGTTCTACTCACCCCAGGGTGACAGTTGAACCAGGCAGTGTGAACCAGTGGATGACTGTAGAACAGGCGGCCCGGTGCCAGTGTCTGGTTCATCCTGCAAGGCTTTTTGAATTTTCTCCTCATAGTCTGATGTTAGTGAGCCCACTGTGCATGAAGAGGGGAGAATGTTTGGGGGTTTGTGGAGTTAGTGGCAGCAGAAAATGGGACAGGAGGACAGGGCGTCTGGCTTTTTTCTATGGAACTATTTTCTATGGAACATCAAGTACCATAGAAAATAGTGAAGTTAGAGCAACTTAGAAATAAAGACCAGTGAGCCTGGCGAGCATTGAGTTGTTTAGTACTCCTTAGGTATGTCAGGTTCTTGTGATCTGTCCAGATGACAAAAGGCTGTTCGGCCCTCTCTAACCAATGCCATCGTAGTTCTGTTCAGTTGGAATTAGCTGGTGTGAGAAGAAGACTCAGGGCTGCAGCTTGCCTTGCGGACTGGAGCATTGAGAGAGTACTGCCCACAACCCCCGAGTCAGATGCATCTACCTCCACAATAAACTGCAGCTTGGTGTCAGGATGGACAAGAACAGGTGGTGATGTGAACAGCTTCTTTAGTTAGACAAAGACAGCTTCAGCTTCTGAGGACTAGAGAAAGTATATTTTAGTGGAGGTAAGGCGTGTTAGGGGTGCAACTACCTGGTTGTTGTTGTGAATGAACCTCCAGTAAAAATTTGCAAAACCAAGGAACCGTTGGAGGTGCTTACAAGAGGTGGGGGTTGGCCAGTCCGGTCCACCACTGTCTAAATTTTCACTGGGTCGGTCTTCACAGGATCATCTCACACTTCTGTTTAATCAGTTTTCCGTTTGATGTTTATTCAGCTGTAATCTCAGCCAAACCGATTTACTCACGAACAAATAAAACACTGAAAAAAGCCAAACAATAACATTTTTAAGTTATCTAAGTGACTTATATATCATGTTTAACATGAGTAGCAAGTTCGCTCTAGTGAGCCTTGAACCTGTGACATATGATTTGGCTAATAGCATGTTTCCTGTATCCTTGATTTTCCACAGATATAAACCAATAAAAGTTAAACAAGATTATAAAAATAAAAAATTGGAACATAATGTTTGGGTTTCAAAGGAACTGAAAATAAATGTCTTGCGAACACCTATCTGGTGAAAAAAAATGGAATCTTTATATTAACACATAACTGTGCTACAGTATTGTTTGGTCTGTGATTTTAGGTAGCTATTAGGTGGTTGCTAGGCAACATGACAGACTGATAATATGAATAATTAGTCATTAAATTATTGTTATTGTTGTGAAAATTAAGATAATATAATCCTTTTTATAAGGCGTTAAAGGTCCATAGATGCTACAGATGGGTCATTTTAGGCTGTAGGTGGGTGGTTGCTAGGCAACATCATGACATCAATATAGGATCAAACAATATATGATATATACATTAGAACTTTCAGGTGTCTAAGATGTACCTGTGTGCCAAGCTTGTTTGCCCAACTCCTAATTGTGTAGGAGGGGTTTGCAGACAGACACTGGATTTGTGTAGTAAGCTTTTGTTATCTATATTTGTAGATTCTGATACCAACATTCGTTTTTAAAACACAACTCAGTTGCTATCATGAAATAAATTTACAGCAAGATGTTAAACTAAATAAGTCATGTATATGTTTTTCTAAAGTGTTGTTTTGTTTTGGACAGGTATTGCAGATTGTGTGTTTGTGTAAATAATAATTTTGCTCTAAAGACATTTAAAAGAACATTATTTTTCCTTATACTTAGGAAAAAAAATGAAAATTTAGACAGAGATTTCAGTTTTGTACATATATTGATGTAATGAATAATAAGATTTGCATATAAAACCTGGTTTTGATTTATTTGTGTCAGGTTGTTCATTTCTCAACTTGGAGCAATATCATCTTTCAAGGTGTTGCGTCAGCTTCATACAATTCTTTTGAGCAAGCATTTGCTCTTAAACATAGAGAAATATTAAAAGCAAAACAAAGAAATGAACTTTGATTGTATAAACTACTTTGAAATACCTTAAAACCTCGTTTATCTTTTTTTTTTTCAATATTTTCAGGGAAGTGCAGTTTTTTAAATGCAGTACCTAAGCCAATGGACCGTGAATTAGTTCATTAAAATGCATTCAGGCTCATAAAAGCACCCGTATCAGGATTTCAGTAATACATATTGTTTATTGTTTATTCACCTGAATGTAAAAAATTGATAAAGTGTTGAAAAATGAGGGAAAACAAATAACATATAGAGCCGGTAAGCTACAAACCTCAAGGGGCTTGTGATAACCTTTCACCCCACAACAAAGCTCAGAGATGAAAGAAAACACCAAAAAAACAGACAGCATAAGGAAAAAATATTGATCTCCAAGGCCCAAGGAAAGCTTCGAGCTCTTAAATTCATGAGAAACAAAGACTACATTATGAACAAAGAAATGTTTTTGTGATAACAATCTGGTTGTGAGTATGCCACAACTGTGATTCTTTCTATTGTATGAAGAACTGGCAATGGCTGATGTGAAAAGTGAGAGGATAGTAAACAGCATCTTGTTTTAAATACTTAATCTTTCAATTCCATTAGGAGCAGCATTTATTAAAATGAGTGCGATACATCTATTTTTCAGGGTGAGGTATTTAATGCAAGTGATTTGTAATTTTAGTTTTTTTTACTATTGTCATATTTTTTTTTATAACTGTTGCGATGAGTTCTAAGTTTGATCCAGATTTAGAGTAAAAGAACAACTTCATATGAGTAGAACTCCCTTATTCTCTGTCTGCACATATAGTACTGCATATATGTTCCAAAAGCTAAATACACAGTGCCAGCATCTGGATGATGTAGTTAGCTTTTTACATCTGTGTTGATTACACTTACTTACCTTGGTTCAGGATGGTCAATGGTTTTATTTTTATCCATCCATTTTCTTCCACTTAACTGATTACTTAACTGAAGCCTTTCCCAGCTGTCACAGAGCAAAAGGCAGGGTACACCCTGGAAAGGTCACCAGTCTATCGCAGGGCTAACACATCAGTAATTAACCTAACCTACCCCCAAGCATGTCTTTGAACTGTGAAAGAAAGCCAGAGGGAACCTACAAGTAAGTACAGGGAAAACATGCAAACTTTGCACATAAAGACCCCATCTGGCTGGTCAGTATTAACCTAGGACAGGGGTGGGCAACTCGAGGCCTCGAGGGCTGGTGTCCCTGCAGGTTTTATATGTGTCCTTGAACCAACACAGCTGATTGAAATGGCTAAATTAGCTCCTCAACATGTCCTGAAATTCTCCAGAGGCCTGGTAACGAACTAATCATGTGATTCAGGTGTGTTGACCCAAGGTGAGATCTAAAACCTGCAGGGACACCGGCCCTCGAGGCCTGGAATTGCCCACCCCTGACCTAGGACCTTCTTATGGTGAGGCAACAGTGCTAACCACTGCAGCACCAAGGTTTGTTTTTTTTTCTTCATTTTTGCTGGTATGAATCCAGATTGTAATCTCAATGTGGAAACGAACTGCAAAGGATCAGGTCTCTTTCAAGAATACAGACTTAAATGTGTGATATGCAGATCTCTTTGTGTTGAGTATTCCTTTTAATGCTGAGACGACCAGTGTAGTTCTTGCATATGCAGTATCTTATATAATCTCTTTGGTACAGTAGGATGTGGGTTTGAAACTACAATACCGAGTTGCAGCGCTAAATCTGAAGGTGTGAGAGATTAGCAGATAAGAAGAAAATGCTATTATAAATGTGAGGTTAATTTAAAGCTCAAACACCAAAAGAGCGCACGACAGAAACATTAATCAACTAATGGATAGAATTGAATAATTTTATTTCCCAATGGTGTCCTTGTATTTCTTTCAGGATAACAACTTCACCATGTTCCAACATCAACAAACAAGTGGGTCCAATCTTACATCTCCCAGAACGCTTGATCCAACTTTGAGCACACAACTTGAAGGTCACCCTGGATCTCATAATGTGAACCTAACACCTCCACTTAACACCGGTATGCAGCCTCATTCCAGTGGGAAAGCTGAACCTGGGCTGTTTCCCATACGGTGCTTCTCACCTAATGGACTGGAACAGAAGCGTGGTCCAAGAGTTTCAGAGAAAGTAAACCGGGTTCTTGATGTGAGCAGCAGCATATCAGTTTGTAGAAGACTCCTGCAAGAAGTCAAATTGGATGATTCAAAACAGCACAAGGTAGGGGTTACAATTTTAACAACCATCAGCTCTCACCCGGTATCATGGCTCAGTATTTTTGTGATAGTTACTCATAGCTGAATAGTGCTCAAATTTATTGCTGAAAAAAAAAAGAGATTCAGATCACCTCTTATTGTGTCAACACCCAGGATGGCATGCTCATTAAGATGTCACACTGACCAGTGAAGACACACTTTACAACCCATGAAAAATCGTGTTCATTTGCATTGAAAAGAAAAAGTTAATATTTGTTTTATTCATATTTTTTATATTTACTTTAAGATCTTTAATTTTATTGTTTCAATTCAATTATTTGCTGAAAATGAGTGGGGTAAGGGGATGCCCATAGCTCAAAATTAGAGAATTAAAATTGCAGCATTACAGAGCTTTTAGACTCATTCAAGCACATTTTTTGGTTTCATGCACTGCAAATTTGCAGTCTTATTGTCTGAGCCTGAGTCTGAGTCACTCACAACAAGCCCCGTAGGCAACTGTTTCCACTAAAAAAGCTTTGATGAGTCCACTACACAATATTTGTCTAGGACCAAACATCAAAAACACAAAGTTATCAAGTGGCAAAAAAGAAAAAAAGTTGAGACTGAGCAGGCTAGCTCAAACAACCAGACATGTTTGTCTGAAGTTGTTGGAGTCCACAGCAGAATAGAAATGAGGGCTAATGTTTATATGTTTTACCCCCTTGAAAATTGATTAATGCAGCATGGTTTAATGAAAATTATTTTGATTAAATTCCATCTTTGGTAGATGGGTTAACTCAATTCTTTTAGTATGCAGTCATAAAGGTGCTGAGCTCTAACTGTGATGTGCAAGTGGGGGTTTGGAGTCCTTGTGGCAAATGTGCAGCTTATTAAAAACTTTGATGTTCGTACACCCAGCTGTCTCTCTTTACTCATAGTAATGTGTGATCACTGCTGATTTGGACAGCTAAAAAGAGCTGGGGAAAAGGTTTGCCGGATCAGTCTATGGTCTGTTACAAATTGAGGTAGGCCCCAGCACCAGTTGAAACGATCCAGGATCAGAGGATAGTCAACTGAAGCGATCACAAGGCCTGAAGGGAGATCTGTCACTTGATGGTTGCTTTCTGCATTTACACAACTTGCTGCTGAGTGATATCCCAGTTTCCTTCATCAGTGTAGCTCCTGACTGCTGATTTGTGCCAACTACAGCAGGCAACATGCAGTGAAGGCTTTGACTGAAAGATTGTCTGATGAATATGACAAGGAGTTTGTTTCCCTCCCTGCAGCCTTGGTTTATTGACTGCTATTGATTCGTCACCAGGGTATCACAAGACTTCCTTACACTTTGTCAGAAAAATCCTGTTACCATAGTAGTCTGCTAAATCAATAGATCCACAGTTAAAAGACATTTCCTCAGTGGGTCAAAACAATGGCGTATGTCCAGAATTGCCTTGAGCTCTATCTGGGACTAAAGCTTATTGTTAAGACTTTCAGTACTTTATTTGTCTGCACAAAACATTATATCAGTGTGTATATCTGACTGTGACTAAGTGCAAGGTATTGTATTGTGGATTGCTCCCAAAAAGGTAATCTCAGTTTTATTGGTGATAAATTTGAAGGAAGAAGAAGAAGATGAGACACTAAAGCCTGTTGATTCCAGTCATTGCGACTCGGACCTGCTCGGCAGTCCGCAGACACAAGATGATGAGGAGCTTCGAATGCTGGCTAGCCTAAAAAGAGAGCAAGAGGAAGATGAATGTAAAGCCTCGGGCCTCAGTGCATCTCAGATCCACCGGTGTAATGTCAGCATCAGCATGAGCAGTGACGATACTTCTACATGGACCCACATCTCTCTGGTCTGTATTGTCCAGCTTTGCTACTCTTCATATTTTATTGACTCTTCACTAACAAGCAGCACATGTGCAGCTCATCTACCACTTACAATCATTAGCACGTTGTTCCTCTTTTTGTCCTCCTGTCTCGAATATTTTGTTTGACCCGGGTTGATCCTCATTCTTGCTCATTTCCATTTCAAACCCCAACTTACACCACCATGAAGTGCTAATGCACCTCTTCCACCAGTATGTTTTTGCATTATAAAAGGTTATTGAGATAGAAATACATTAATTGGCCTCTTCCAGTTTTTAAATATACACTGGCGCAATATCCACAGGTCCCTCAGTGACTAAAAATTATTTAGGTCATTTGAAAATTTCCCCAGAGATCTTTTTAGAATTTAAAGATGGTGCAGTTTTCTCTCGGCTATTGAAGGTCATTTAGATCTATGGTCCATTAACAAAAGTGTGTTTCACTTATGGAGAGATAACACTATCATGCCTGGCTCTGCTGAGTCCACTGTAGGATCCCCAGTGAATAAAATCATTACAAATTCTTGAGTTATACGCCTGTTACCATTTCTGTATATTCAGGTATCCATTAATGTCCTAAGATTTAAGGACACAATGAATAGTGCTATTACCTCAGGGATTACCACCTCATTGTTTCTATTGAGGACACAATTATGTGGCCACCAATAAAGACATGTATCTTTAGACCCCACTTTAGGATTTACATTTTACTCTATCATGCCCTGAAGTTATGTTTTTTTTTCTTTCTATCTTTCTTTTTTTTCAATTAGCTGTTGTGTTTATAATTGTAATGTATGGCAACAGCACCACCAACAGTATTGTAAGAAAACACTTTGCTGATAACGTGAAAGTGAGGAAGATAAAGAAAGATACCACACATTAAACAGACCACAAATGAAGAGAAATAGAGATATAACATTTTAGTGAATCTAACACCTAAAACTTCCATCAAAAGGATAGATTTCTCTAAAAAAAGACACTAAGTGATTTCAAGACCTAAATAGTCATTGTCTGGGGCTGGGACTCCTCCATTGGCAATGATAATCCATCTCTGGACCCTGGATGTTGTGATTCAAGTGGTTTCTGCTGCTGTGATTTATGGCAGTGCAGACTAAACTTAACCTCCAGACAAACGTGTGCTAAGCTTCCATTACAATGTTGAAAACAAAACACTACAAAAAAAATATATTATATAAAAAAGTGTTATTATTTAATTCTTCAATAAAGAGTCTTACATGTAAAGAAATAAAGAAAAGGGTGCAAGAATAATGGCAGATAAATAACTGTAGTTTCATATATTTTTGGTAGCTCATTCCTATTTGTAGGCAGCACAGTATTTAAATCCAAGTACAGCTGTTAGAATGTCCTATGACCTGATATTCTAAGTACTGTATTTAAATTTAAGCTCTGAACAAGGCAATCTTTGTAGAAGAGCCTTGTAAATAAACGGCATACAGTCTTGCTCTCTCCCTGTTTGTTAAGGATGAGTATCCCACAAAGAATGACCTGTGATAGATCACAACACACTGTGGTTAAGCAAACATGCATATGAGCCACTGTAAAATAATCTCATAAAAAATAGTTTTTTCTGTATAAAAAAAGTAAAATAAATTTCTCTTTCATTTTCTAAGTTGTCTGGGATCCAGTAAGCATCCTACGTATTTAGAAACACTAACAGATTCAGTTTTATGACCATGGGGGGAGTAAGCTGGTTACTTTGTGGTGACCTCGTGAATAGCATGCACTTAGTTTTATCACTTTAAACTAAGCTTACTTTTGATGAGAGATTTTGGAAATGCATCAAAAGAGGCTGTAGATTTGCAAAGGTTACATCAAGGGAAGAGCCAGTGGCATATAAAATTGTATAATCTCCATAAAAAAATGTACATTATAGATTAAATGTGACGAATTAGATTTCTGACACAGTGGTATGTTGTCCTAAATGTGAAACATATTCTTTGAGGACACATGGTTACAGCAGTGTCATTTTAGAATAAAAATGATACATTTGTAAATCTGATAATTGCTGTACAAGTGGGAGACTGACTGAGATAAAAAAAAAAATGTAAGCAGTGTTTTTAGTAATTTAACCTGAAGAGTGATTTTTTTTTTTTATTTGATAAAGAAAATTGACTAATTTGAAATTCTGGCATCAAAATTGTCTTCCTGTAGAATGTTTCAACATAAAGTTACCCTGTCAAACACATCTCACGATGGAATTAAAGATTTAAAAACATTTAGCCACATCACTTTAATTAATGGGAGGTTGGTAATTAAAAAGTTAAAGTGATTTAATGATTATGTGACTGTGAAATCTACAATAAATCGAAGTGCCAAATGTTTTCTTTTTAATGATTTTACTAAATCAAACGATCAATCTGCAGTTATATGTTGGATTATTATCCAGACCCCGCCACAGTCCTGCAGCCACCCCTCACTCAGCGTCTCAGAGTGCCACTCACTCACAAGTTCTCCTGCTGCACTGAGGGAGACTCAGCGGTGCATCACGCTGTCAAAGTGTGTGCTTTGTTAAGCAGGAGAGGAAGCCGCTGGGATTAATTTGTAAATTTGACTGCTCTGCTTTGGCAAACAGATAATAATGCTTTGTTAATGACACATAAACACTGTTGATCTCTCTCATCTCTGACCAGCTACTTCCACCTCGTAGTTGATGGGTTTGGTTTCTTAGCATTGTTACATACAAAAACCCTGACTATCTGAATGTTGGAACAACACTGGTAAAAACCTTCATCGTGAGAAAAACTGCTTGTTTTTCTCATGATGTGTCTTCTACCAAATAAAAAATACATTATGGACACAAGTCTAGGCCTAAATATTTGATTTTCTTAGGACGGGGTCTTTAAATTTAATGGAGTTTATTATTATTATATGTGTTATTACAAAAATTATATTGGAATGAAGAGTGAGAGGTCTGAGATTTAGTTTTGTAATACAACCCAGTCTGTAATTTTTCATGGGCAGATGTAAAGTGGAAATAAATAATAGAAAATAGCCACTTGAGGGGAATTCAGCCACCATTCATTTGTCTCAAAGAAAATGCCTGGTTAAAAAAAGCAGAAAGCTATGGAAATAAATTATCTATCATTGGTTGACTCGACCTCTCTGCCAAATAGGTTTGTGCAACATAAGTTTCCAAACAAACACTTTACATGCACTGCTCTGTTTTAATATTTTCCTAATAGATAGTTGCAGAAACAGAAATCAGAACCTAAGACTATGTCGATCAGATACATGTGAAGCTCTTTAGATTTCTGATTGTTTGATCCGGCATACAGGGGAATAAAGGATGTATAATGGTTGATATATAAAGGGAAGAGTCAATAAAGTCCAAGGTGTTTCCACCAGGGAGACAATACAAACATTATAGATGTCAGCTCCAAGAGCAAATGAGAAGTGTGTGGGCTTCGCAGACACACAGCAGATAGTGTGCCAGGCAAGTCATCACATTGACTCCCAAGCTACTGACAGCCAGCGCTGCTATATTGAACATCCTCACCACATTTTGCTGTTTGGTCACGAGGTGATGTTTGTTCAAAATAAGTGATGCACTTCTGTTGGCAGCAGATGTACTTAGTGCTCTCTTTGAAACTGGAGTTCATGCAGGTGCGATCGACCATGTGAGGTACTGGGTTTAATGTTACAGTTGGAATATAGAAATGGTTGCTATTTCCTAGATCCCCAGAGTTTCTCCATCCCTTGACAGGCAAGTAACTCATCATCATCATCATCCTCGGTCCATATTACCAGCAGAATTCCACAGGCTGCAATTTTAGGTCCTGTCTTATTCTAAGAAGGTGATTAGATAAAGAAGGTACGGAAGCATACAGATAGCTAAAATAAACTCAAGAACTGTAAGGACTGCAGCTTCAACATGAGTGCTTCTTCATCAAAGTCATGTAATGTAATAGCCTTTAACAGCCACTACGCTTAAAAATCCTCCTGAGGCTATAATATGGTCTTTAACTTTGACAAGATGGAGAGGGTAATGTGCTTGTGTTTCATGCAGCTGAAAATGAGTATATATTAAAAAGGAAATCATTGCTGTCTTCTACCTGTAATTCTACCTATGCTTTAGGTCCTTCATACTTACAGAGTATAGGGACATCTAAAGTTTTGAACACATTATTAGATTCCACGGATTACTTGATCACGGTTTGTTCACCCTTTATTGCTCACCCATCCCTCCTGTTCCTTGCTGCTCAGATTTGTCATACTTGATTTTTATGCCAAGGCACAAAACATAGAATTAGGTTTTTGCAGTACAAGGATTTTCATCAACTGTTAATTTGTAAAGAAGAAAAAGAAGAAGAAGAAGAGTAAAGGCTAATTTGTTAACAAAGAAAAATGTTCACTTAGCTTAATTTTCTCAGGTGATGTTCTTTATGTGTAATTTCAGGGAGCCTTGAACGGGCAACTTTGTGGATGTCCTGAACAGCTGTGTCTCCACAAAATGTTGCTCCTCATGCTTTATTTATATCTGAGTGACACCTCACAGCACGATATGGCACAGTTTAATTCTCTGGCAAGACTGCATTAAATGCATTAATTCATGAATCTGCACAGGAAAAATTATAAATTTATCTCTTGATCCTGAAGGACTCAACCTGTATTGCAAAAGTAGTGAAATATCAAAGCACATTGCAGCAGTTGCCTTTGACGCAACGACACGATGTGCACAACAGTAGCAACAGGCCCAGTGACACTTATCAGTTACAGGTAAGTGTTGTGGCACAATTTTCATAGAGAGACAGGGCGACTGGGCTTAAAAAGGAGTCAAATGGCGGCGACCTTCATTACTGCCTTACTGAATGAAACAGGTCACTCTGAACCAAAAAATATTTTCGATTTTGATGTGCTGCACAAGTAAATCTTTTTCCTTTTTGCGCCTTAATCGAGTACTTGGTGGTCTTTTCAACTGAACCTAATGAGAATTCTTGGGAAAAATGATTTGCATTGGAGCATCTGGTGACATTTTAACACAGCTTTCCTCTACTTCTGCTCTAGCCAACTAATCAGGGACACCACTATCAGACGGAAATGAACCCCTTCCTGCAATCAAACCCCAGGTAAGAAGTGTGTGTTATTACACACACTATTTTTTTTACACATTATTTTTTAGCATTCCAGTGTATTATACATGGAAGTCTGACTATTAACCCTCTCAGGCTCAAATTAAACTTTTTGTTGCTAATGCACAACCAAGTTCTGCAGTGGTACTTCTGAGTAAAAAAAACTCATAAAATATGTATGTGGGGTAATCAGGTTGTTAGTTTTTAACTGTTGCAAATCGGCAACGCCTGCCTTGAGAGGGTTAAGAGACCCTTTATTTAAAATGAATGGACACATATTTTAAATTGTTGATAACTTCGGCAAGTAGAATATAATTTTTAAAGTCCTGCTGGTGTGTACCTTCAAGCCTCTATTTATAATTGGCTCCATCATCTAGATTGGATGGTTATGAGTCAGTGCAATATTTGTTGCTAAATGTCAGCTGTCAGGTAGATTTTCTGAATGAGGCTAACCTTACTCACATGAGTGCAAATAACCTGGAGGTGTGGTAGGTACAGTTCTTTTATTCTCGTAACACAAAATTGATAAGGGTAATAGTAATAGAGAAGCTAATAGAGGAGAATAGTACTGTTCCATCCCCACCCTCCAAATAGAGGCTTCAAGGTATTATTTCATATACAAGATATACATCTGTGGGGCTTTCAGAGTTTGATCGTGTTCATTTCCTTCTGATAGTGGTGCCTCTGATTAGCTGCCCAGAGCAAAGGTAAAAGAAAGCAGTCCGAAGATGTGTCATTGTGCTTGTCAGACTTGTCAGAAGTTGGTAAAGCATTTGTTTGTTTGCTATACAGTAGACAGATTCACCTGAATTCAAAATGCACGTGTTAGATTTTCTGCACAGCAGGGGCTTCAGTTCAGTAATTCATAATGCAAAACAGCCATAAGACACGTTCCACCTTGCTTTGCCTACCTACAGCTTAAAACCAAATAAAATTCTCTTCAAAAAGAAAGAATATTGATGGATGGCTTTGTATTGCTGAGGGCGAAAGAAAAAAAGTGTTATATCCAGTATCAACTTAAGGCTTATGAAGTGTGAAACAGAATAACAGAAAAGATATTTTAGAAGTTGGAGAAACGCATCCCTCCCCCAAAAAAGTAAATAACCACCAGAGGTTTATCAAGTAAAGCTAAAGAAATTTTGCAAGCTTTCAAAGACTTCTGAAAACGTCCTTTGACATGTGTTGAGAATTACAGATTGTCATTATGTAGCAGTGAAAGGAGAATGACTAGATCCCCCCCTCCCCACCCCCCTTGTACTCGTAAGTTAAATAGGATTTGTCATTGTCAAGGCAAGATGAAGTAAAATGTTTTCTATAACCATCATTTTTGTGTGTGTAAGTGTGTGTGTTTTCTTCTAATGTTCCTTGAAGGGGAAAATAGCTCAGAATTAAGGCTTGAGTCAAACACCTCTTGGAACAGATTCAGTGTGTTGATTTAGAGCACAAGGTGAAAGAGTCTCAGAAATACAGCTCAAATACTTTCAATTTAACAGATTAACACTAGGAAGATATTACTGCCCACTTCACAACACTGAATACCATTATTTCAAACTCGCTTTCAGGTGTTTTTATGCATCTAAAAAACACAAAAAAACAAACTGCGGCAGGGTACGAATAGAACCAGTTCACCTTGGAAGGTTCTGGAGAAATCCTGTAGCCCCACAGCTGGCAGTTATAGAGCCGCGTCCCTGCACACCTCCATCTCTTTGTGAATATAGACAACCATGTGGTCTGTTACACAACCATGTTGTAGGTTACAAAAGAAGACAAAAGAATTGCATCACGGTTTCACTACTGAAATTACGCAACTCCCATCTCTCAAACACATTTGATTTGTTGATGAAAACCAAGGTAGCATGGTGTGGACATGTGTAGACTTCCTTGAGCTGAAATATTTGTATTTGCATTACTGTATCATGCAGATTTAAAGATTTCAAATTTATCCATCCAGCCGACTGGCAAATATCTAGTTAAGCGATGCTGTTTGATTGAATAACCACTGAAATTAATATTACTGTTCACAAACACACTGACGGAGCTCTGCAGCTTCCACAGCTGTAGTCCTGAAATGAGACTTCGAAGTAAGCCTCGATTTACATACTGAATAGCAGCTGCACAGGATTTGTCGTTGTTTTCTTTCATTTCTTTTAGGCATTGCATTCTGAGACACCCTTACAGAGAATTCTATCATGGTGTTTTTTGAGCATCCTGGCACCACTGCAAGGCTTTCTTGCTGTTGAGAGCAACAGCTTCCCTGACAGCTAAAATGCCCCGATTGCTGTGCTTAATGTTGCCAGGGCTTTTCTGGCATTTTAACATGCTTCTTTGCACGTAATAATTGTGTCTGCCTTTGGCTAGAATGCTAAAGTTGAAACAGCAAATAAGGCTGTCAGTGAGACTTTGACTAGAAATACAGTTGTACATTACATACTATTGTGAACTTTTGTTACCACCGTGTGAGACAAACAGAGTTTCTTGATACTGTTTCTTTTCGAGATATTTAGAAAGCTCATTTTCAGTACACTCAACCACTGTGCAAAAGCAGTGTGCTTTCTCTAATTGAATAAAACCAATTTATTCCCTTTATCTCTGGTCTATATTTGGATTATAATGACTTGAAAATCTAAGAGTTTAATCACTCTTGCCAAGTCCCACTTAACAATTTGAAGTTCAATTTACAGTTCAGTAGCAGAGGCTTTTGTCCTTGAAAATTGCTTCCATTAACTTTTGTACAATGTTCCTGCCTATCACGCAGTCAAATGGGTGTTGAAAAGAAGAGGCGGATGCTTTTGTTAGAAAGAAAAATCAGAGCCTCAACAGAGATAATGCACTTTATCACTTAAAGACATAAAGAATATGAAATGAATGTACGCTTAAATGTATGGGAAGATCAGATAAAAAAGGAAACCTTCTTTCTGTAGGTTTAATGTATCATATAATTTACTCTTGATCATAGGAGGGGTTTTTATTAGCTATTATCAGAAGACCACATCACTAAAGAGGACTGCTCATAAGTAATTTCTGTATTTTAATATTTCCCAGTAAAGATTTCCCATTAAAAACATGGACACAAGAGTAGAGCCAGTGAAAATAAAAAGTAGTAGTATTAAGTACACCATGGTGTAAAGGATCACACTGTAGAGATAGCATGAATGGTTTTCTAGTTTAGGTAAAATACTTTGTTTTGAGAAAGAGTGACATTATCAATCGCTGCACTTGATGATGGTGAGGCGGGCTTAGCAGAGAATATTGTGCATAAGACGATTATACTGTAATTCCTCATTAAATATGCTATGATGTGTTCTCATGAGAGGTTTTGTCCAAAGGCAGAAGATGTTAATGCATAATTGCACAACTGATGTATAGCCAAAAATGATTATGGATGCTGTTTAACAAATGAATGTTGCATTGCCTCCAAGTAAAAGAATTCATCTTGTGATATTTTCTCCTCTGGCTGTAATCTGTTACGCCATACTAAAACAGAGCAGTGTTTTCATTTAGTGGAAAATGACTGATGTATAGTTGTAGCCTGAGTACATCGCAGACAGGGAGGATAAACTCATTTAGAGAGAAATGAAGTCATGCTCTCTCTGAAGCAGGCAAGGTTAAGACCCCTACTCCGTGCCCGAATGTGGACACTTGGAAGTCACAGCTTGAGTCAAAATCTAATAAGTGATCCTTCAAGTAAAACTGTGGAGCTGCAGGAGAAGTGGCTCAAGGACAGTGGGAGCTTAGATGGGCTTCTCAGAACCCACGATGATGGGACTTCATTGTTAAAATGTCATAGAGTAGGTTGGTAAGTGTAATGGTATGTGTTGTCATGTCTGTCTGCTTTTATGGTCTTTTCCCTAGGGAATGGATGGATGTGCTCAGCCCTCCTATTATGCCTCCCAGCCAGCAGAGAAGGTCAGGCAACACATGGAACAATGGGGGAAGTCTAGTCAGAGGTACAGAAACCTTCATATTAGTCCCTTTGCCTGCAGACTGCCTTTTTGTATGTGAAAGTCAGGAAGACAGAAAACAATCCAGTGCTGTAGCATTAACACTAATGGCATAAATGGATACAGCTAATGGAAACATTCACTGATGTCAGAGCTTGCAGAAATGTTAGGGTACAGAAATCCACCAAAGACTACACACAACATGGTGGGAAAGCAGGTGAAACTGTATCTAATTAAGAATAAAAAAAAAAAATAAGAGTGAAGGTCTGTGTCCTCCACATTATGCCAAAGGTCACAAGAGACAGGCTCATTACAGGTCTGTACCCCCTAGACACATGGACAAGGTTAATTGATGAAACCTTTCCAGTTTACAACATCATTTTTAAAGCTCTTACACAATGTGTCTTATAATTAGTTTTCATTATTGTTGCCCGAGTTCTGATAAGATAAAATGTTCGTCCCGGAGCATTCCATAACCTTTTTAGTGTTTAACTGCCCGTCAATTTAACAGCTAAATTCTCATGCTTTAAAGTCGTGGGGATTACAGGGAATCTCTTTACAGCTTCATAATGTGGTACTGGGCCTGGGTGTCTTGGGTCTTGATTGATGAAGAAAAAAAATGGCAGCGGCAGAAAACTTAAATCCACCTGAGTCTGAAGGTCACCCCACCATCCAGACTTCTCATTTTATTCCAGTAACAGCTGACAGAGTAGGCTCTTATTCATATCTGCTATGGCTATTCCGGTGTGCATTAAAAACATGATGTCTTACACTTATACATTTTATTTGTGCAAATTCCATTATGGATCGCTGTTGTACTGTTAGTTATGTACTTTTTGAACAGCTATACCCAGTGCCGCTTAATGGTTCTCTGGCTTTATTGCAGGAGGAGATGAGTCAGTGAATGAAGAGGAGAACGAGGATGAGTATTTGAATCTGCTCTATGATCCTTGCCTGAACTGCTATTTTGATCCAAAGACAGGAAAGTACTATGAACTGGCATAACTTGAAGTCAATTAGAGCCAAAAATAATAAATCAAATTGAAAGTGGATGAATGGCTTCAGGATTTATCAGCTGAGCTTATTGATCGGTATTGAATTCCCAATTCAGAAAAAAATCACTTTCTGTCTATCCGTTCGTTTGTGGAAGCTAACAGGAGCTTTGTGTCACCATATGTAGTGTCATGTAAGTCTGTAAGAGCCTGGGAATGTAATACAGATACTTGCTTTTTGAAAGTTCTTGCTTATTCATTCGCACATGTGATGCTAAAAAGAGTCTGTTCATGAAGCTTGGCTGGCAAACTCTTATCGGGCTTCCTGAAAGAACGTACTGAATCTGTGATATTTCAGTTTTACATGTTACAATACAGATAATTTATGGTGTCACAAAATCATAAAACCATGCTGTGCGTATGTGTAATGTGAATTAAATTAAATTTGAAATAGCAGTGGTTTGAATTTCTTGTGTTTATCTGGATTTAATATGAGTAATTTGACAGAATTGGGACAAGGATAAAGGAAGATGATTGTTTTTTAATATACTCAATGCATGTAAAAATCTTCAAAATTAGGATCTCATGGCCTGCAACTGTAACTGGGAGTACAACAGGCGGGTTGCTCATGAGGCTGGCAAGTCTTTTCGTCAGTCTCGCCAAATCACTCATCACACCTGATGAGCGCCTGATACCAGCTTGAATCATTATTTTCAGCCTGATATAAACTGTTGCCTAACCATGAAGAAAAAAAATGGCATAAAAGAAAAGAAAATCATATCCTGGGAAATGCTTTATTATTTGTAGAAATTCAGGAAACAATAGCAGAGTGACAAATGTTCAATTTCACAATGTATTGTTTCCAATTAACAGTTACAAGCTGCCAAAACAAGACCTTGGACAGAGAAAAATCAACATTTCTGAATTTTAATGCGCTTATGACTCACAAAACTGGTCCTAGGAACTGTGTGACAGCCTCGAAAAGGCACTGAATGTTACATAAGGAACTGTCTCGCATTTCAAGCATGATCTCAGTGCTTTATATAGTACAGGACCCAATAAAAAACATGCCAAAGGATCATTAGTTAAAACTGACTTCCTCTCTAAAGCAATCAGACACATACGTCACCATTTGTAAGTACTATCACACTTTAAGAGCGGATCGTTTGCAGCAAAAACGACAGGTCTGAAAATAAGTTTTAAATAGGCCGTCGGAAGGTCACGTGACACATAACTTTATGTCACATGGTGTGCTTTAACAGGGGCGGGGAAACAGGTGAAAAAAGCAGAAGCAGGAAGTAAACAGCTGTAGATCTTACGACTATACTCGGACCCCAAAAAAAAAAAAAAAACGTTTAAATGCTTTTAAATCGCTTCAGTTTGGATCCTTGCAGGCTATAATGTTCACAGTTCGAGGCTGCATAATGAAAATAAGTTAGCCGGGCTTTAAAGGTAACAAGGATGTCTGAACAGGTATGTAAGGCCGCATGAGTAATGAGATCCGATAAACTCGAGGTAAAAGTTAAATTAGTTTACAAACACGGTCCCTAATTTATGGCGATGTAACCATTTATACCCATAGTGCAGTGGACTTACTTTAATTTAGATGGAGATTAAGTTTTCGTATCTCTGGTCTCAGCTTGTTGACTTGTAGTGAAATAGCCTGGAGCACTTCTTGGAAGTCTAAAAGCACAAGCTGATATATGACTGAGACTGATGCATTTTGGAGGAACAGTACTCCATTTCCTAAAGCATATTTATACCCCTCTGAATTCACTCAGTGTTACTGTGCACCTCGTCATCTTTGTGTTGCAGACGTTGCTGTTTTTCAAATTTATCTGGAACCACAGATGGGTTAGGGTTCCTGTTCCAGTGTGTGTGTATTACTGCATATCTACACATGCGTTTTATTATGTAGACATTGCCAATACTGACTTGAACCCCATTTTTGCCTTCACCGCTGCTTTAATTCTTTGTTGCATAGATTCAACAAAGAGCTGGAACCGTTCCTCAGAGATTGTAGTTCTTATTGAAAAGATATCATCACAGAGTTGCTGCACATCTATGATTCATCCTATTCTACCACATCCCAAAGATGCTTGTTGGATTGTGATCTGGTCACTGTCATGAATTTGAGATAATTTGAGCTTTGTGACATGTTGCATTATCCTGCTGGAAGCAGCCATAAGAACATTGGTACACTTTAGTCATAAAGGAAGGGGCATGGTTGGCAACAACTGTGCCGAGAAAGTATCCCCCACATCATTACAACAGCACCGCCACCAGTCTGAACCGTTGATGCAAGGCGGGATGGAGCCGTGCTTTCATGTTGTTTACATCAAATACTGATCTGAATGTTGCTGCAGAAATCAAGACTCATCAGAGCAGGCATTATTTTTCAGATCTCCTATTGTTCATTTTTGGGTAACCTGTGAAAATTGTAGCTTCGGTTTCCTGTTCTTAGCTGACAGGAGTGGTACCTGGCTCTTCTGCATAACGTAACAAGTTGTTATTTGAGTTACTGCTGCCTTTCTAATAGCTCGAAGCAGTCTGGCCATTCTCCTCTGACCTCTGGCATCAACAAGACATTTTGTCCCAGAGAACTGCGACTCACTGGATATGTTCTCTTTTTCAGACCATTTTCTGTAAACTCTAGAGATGGTGTAGGAAAATCCCAGTAGGTGAAGTTTGTGAAATACTCATCTGGCACCAACAACCATGCCACATTCAAAGTCGCTTAAATCATCTTCTCTGTTCTAATGCTTAGTTTGCACTTCAATACCTTTATCATGTCTCCATGTGTAAATGCACTGAGTTGCTGCCAGTAGTAAACAAAAGAGAAAAAATGAGCTTCGTAACCATCAAACCCCACCCATCTCTGTTTGGTTGATTGTGATTGTGATTTTGTTTGGCACCACCAAACAAAATTGTTCGTGTTCATTGTCACATTTTGGTCACGCTCCATCTGAATTATTGCTACAGAGATTAATTTTGTCATACTTTGTTCCAAATCATGTATTGGACAGGCCCGACTTAAAGATATTATAGTGATCTGCAGTACGCTGTGACGAAATGTCATCCGGATTGCATCAGTTTCTCCTCTTGGCCAGAGACTTGCAGCCCTGCTGCTGAGCTTTTGGGATGTACCCCACCACTATGATTTATAATGCACCGCTGTTCAGCTGTCATATCTCCTGCTGTATTTCCTTTTTATCTTTGCCACACTTCATGAACTGAGCTGTTAGGTTTATGGGCTCTTTAACTACCCCACTGTTAGATCTTATTGGATTCATTTGTCTTTTTAGGCCGGGTTAAGGCTTCACCCCGGGATTATTGCATCAGTGAT
Organism: Haplochromis burtoni; assembly: GCF_018398535.1. Lineage (NCBI taxonomy): Eukaryota > Metazoa > Chordata > Actinopteri > Cichliformes > Cichlidae > Haplochromis > Haplochromis burtoni. The sequence goes on from NW_024582461.1 coordinate 468,524, forward strand.
CTTGGTGTCTGCGGTGGCAGTAGCTGCTGCTGTATTGATCATCCGAAAATACTGCTTCCCAGTCAAGTAATGAAAATTTATTAATGAGCCTTAACGTGTTTATTTTAAACAATTAGATTGCAGTAAAAACAACTCACCCTGGTTTTGCCACATAACTTTCTTATCAGTGAGGCAACTTACAGATACTCAGTGCTGAGACAGATGGAGGAGGGGCATTCAGCAGCGGCAGAGGAGGATGGCGACAGGAGGTCGCGCACAGTGGGAGAGGATTCAGACGAGGTCAGTGCATCGTGGCTTCTCTGATTGTAGCTTTCGCTGTCATCTCTCTTCCAGTACAAGCCAGCACCACTGTATCCTTCCTAATCACATCACAAGTCAATTTCAACTTCCTTTTCTCTCCCCTTACAGGATCTTTTGGAATAAATCTCCAACTGGGAAGCTGCTGGACTGACTGCAATGGAGTTTATTCTATAAACTGTGTGGTGTACGAATGAAATGGAGGATTGTTTTCGTAGCGGGGATAAAAAGCGAGCCAAGAATGTGAAAACCAAAAATATACAATTACAGATAAAATAAGTGAGGAAATAGTATTCCATATTTGCAGTTATATCTTAAACTGTAATTCTGAGATTAAATGTGATTTCTATTTGTGCAGCTTCATACTCTTAGATGTGAAATAATGACCTTCATTTGAATCATCACTGACATTTTCTTTTCTTTTTTTCCCTTTTTTACACATAACACATGACATTTGATGTCTTTGGCTACTACCCAACCCTCTGATGGGTGGAGGTTGTTCCCGCAGGCACAGCTCAGGGCTTAAAAAAGGTGTTCTTTTTTTCCAGCATAAAACTCATTTAATCCTTATTTCTCACAATCAATATTCTGCTAAAATATGCTACAATAAAACAACCAACAAAACATTCAGTGTTAGCTGTGGTAGATAAGAGTCGTAATGAATTGTCAACAAAATTGAATGTGTTATTTGGCGATACGGTCAGTGTATTAAAGCAGCAATTCATGCAGCCTTTTTAAATTATTCTTTTATTTTGGAAAGCCTGATAACTACTGAGCTATCTGCACATCTTTCAGCTGCATTTATTTTGTTGTTGTTTTTTGGACGAATGGAGCTCTGAGACCTATGCGTTTGATAAGACTTGTGGGTATGTGATTTGGATGCTAATGCTGCTGATCATATGGAGAGTCAACACTCCACTATTTACTCCATTATTTCCACTATTTAACTTTAAATTTAAATTTATACCTTAAATATAAAATCTAAAGCGGAACATTATTTCCTGTATTATTTACTGGCAGTGCAATAAATGTCAGTGGGACATTGAAAGGGCAGACGCACTCACATTCGCTCAATGTTTGTCTGTCTGCCACAGAACATGTAAATGTGCAATGCTATGAATTAAGCGGTTGTTACAAAGTCGCACATGGAGATGTGATGTTTCGCACACCCCAAATGATGTGCAAAGGTAGTCAAAATAGGACTTCAGCTGTCTGCCAGTTGGGCAGTTTCCCTTTGAAAGGATTTGCTGTTTCATCGTTCCACTTAAAGGCAATTTGCAGTTTAGTCCACTGGGTCTTTAATGTAGCGCTGGGCTGAATGATGTACCCTGATCTCTCTGACAGCCATACTTGTCACAGATAGAAAAAAAGCCACTTACCTGGTTGGGAGCTGCAAGTGAACATTCTGACGTGAACGTCAGTGTCACAGCTCAAACTAACGACTGGTTCATTTTAGGTTATTCGTGTGATCAACAAATCAGACACCGAGACCCGATTCTTGTGTTTTCCAATCATCTTTTGCTGTGTAGTTACTGATGTTGATGTGGATCAGTATTTATAAAACCTACTGTATCTTTTTATTTATTTTGTGGACATCTGGGATCTAAATCTGCTGGTTATTAAACATATTAATCATGTGGACTGGTTAAGTGTGCTCTGTATGTACTTATTTTCCCCCCAGTTTGTTACCTTGATGATTTGTGTCCTTATATAAAGGGAATGTTTTATTAAATGTAGCTCTGGAATAAAAAATCCAGGAGCTATGGAGTCAAATGTTGAAAAATATTGCCGGCGTTCATTTGATTGCTGTCTGCAGAATGTCGATAATCATACAAAAGGAAAGCGATTCCCTCACTGTGTGCTTTGTGTTACCGCTGATCAGTAAACGGCAGTACACAAATACCACCTGCTGGTCACCTTTAGTAATACACCATCGTCACCTGAAATTGGTGTGAACATAATGTGAAATCCTTGATACTAAATAGTTTTGTGCTTTGTTTGTAATTCTTCAGCCTTTCAAGGTTTTAAACAATCTTAAAAGTTCTGATAAGAATTCAGTTGGTGAGTTCAAACAAAGCAGAAACATAACAGCACTCTTCAACATCCCAGGCTCCCTGTGTGATACCTTCTGTCTTATTCAAGGGTGTTAAGGCAAGACGATTTTAATCCAAAAGCCATGCTTTGTACAAGGGAGTCAAAATCCATTTATTGAAGTTTAGTTGATGATTCTGTGGTAAAATCATGTAAAGTTAAGTAGTAAATCTGTTAAACTTCATTTGGCTACAAATATGGAAAAATAATTGGTAATTTTTCAGCTCAACAAGTCTGTTTGGTTGTTTTGCTGAATCTGTAGAAGTGCTTCACACTGTTGTCATAAGAAGAAAACGAAACACAAATTTAGAAGAAAAGAGTACATCCCTTCATACTGTTTTGAGGAATTTATGCCGGGAAGATCTGATGCTGATGCTGTCCTGGAGGAAAACAACACCTTTGCAACATTTTAGATAAATTGGTACAATAGCTTGATGAGGGGGAAACAGCTCGAGCAGAAAAGAGCTCAACAAAATAAAACAAAATTGAGTAGCTAGAAAAAAAAACTAAAGGCAATAAAATAAAATGGCTCGATGAGTGTAAGAGCTCAATAAAATTAAACAAAAAATAAAAACAGATCACTACGTGTAATAGGAAATAAACGGCGAGATAAAAGTGTAGCAAACAGTGCAGTTTGAAATAAAGCCCATAAAATGAGACTATAGTATTATCTCCATGATAGATGTGCCGGTTGTTGTTATTGGACGAGGTTGTAAAGATCTGTATCCGTCCACGTGGCAGCAGAGCGAAATCAGTCTGTTAGAGAAAATGATCATTGTGTTCATCTGTGCGCTCGATTTGCCAGAATATGATACAAGGAGATGCTGTTTTTGTTTACGAGCTCTCCAGGCAGGAAAGGCTCGAGCTCAGCTACTGCTGAACGATCAGCAGGGCAGATGCTTTGTGACAGACAGGCTTGACCTCCTCTTTGGGGATTACCACGTCTTTCACCATCTAAATGTGACTAATGGCTTATTCCTGTGCCAACAACGCGTTTGTCTTAAATGCCTTAAAAAACACCAGCTCTATTGCCCTGTCGTTGTGTTTTTTATTCTAGATAATTGACTTCTCGTTCTCCGCCGTGGTCAGCTTTCCAGGTTTTGTGAGTTACTTTCCCATTTGATTCTGCTATGTTTCTTTTCAGCAACGCTGTCTTTGCCCTTTCCCATAGTTATTTTTTAGTTCTGAGTAAAATCTTTTGATTTTTTTTCTTTTCTAGTTTCTAGCATTTTTTTTTTTTCTGTGTATGAGCTGCTTTATGCAGATCCTTCCACACATCATATGGGTTTTTACCCAAATTTACATACAAATGGAAAACTCTGACAGCTGGTACAATGATTCTTTAAATCCCTTTTTCTCTTACTCATCCCATTTGAAATATGAGGCTTTTGGGCCATCCTCAGTGTCTTTTCTCTCTCTAGGTTTCAGAGGCTTGTTTATACACCTGCAACACACAATCGGCTGTTTGCAAGCCTTGTTGTTGACTACAAATAGTATCTGTTACTTGTGGACACCTTCCTTTGTTTGACATTGTGAAAAGGAGAAACTTAATCATCTAGTTTTCAGTAGCTATATACATGTATCACAGAAAGAAGGGTTTTCCCCACAAGTGATGGGTTATAGGAATTATCAGGATGCGTTTTCACAGATGAGATGACACCAAAGCTCTGCTAGCATGTCTTTCTTTTCTCAGTTCTTCGGGTGAGTTTGAAAGGTCTCAACTCTTCCCCTCAGGACTGAAAAAAAAGCTCTCTGATCTGTTGCAGATATGAAATATCGAGGTAAGCTTTTCCTTCATTTCGCAACAGCTGCTTTTAGTTGTGTGACTGCAGATTTGATCTACTATCTTTTTACTGTTGACAGCTGTTTTGCCCCTTGCTGCTGTAATTATTGTCCTCCTAATCACATGGGGAATATCCATCAATTCATCCGTAGCACAGGAGAGAGAAAGGAATACTCTCGGTGAGATGTTTTGCTTATTAAATCCGGAGCTCCAGCTTTTTAGTGACAGTTTATGCCTGCTGTCTCCACCATACTGTCTCATTTCTTTCAACTTAGGGTTTTATAACGCAGATCAAGTCAAAGCGAATCTCAAACAATGTCTTTTTAGCAACATTGTACAAAGTATTTATTTCTCACATGTCATTGTCTGAGTTTAAATATGGTAAAATCACAGTATTCCTGCTGTAAAATCTTTTCTGTGCCTTTTTAGCTCCACCTACGTCTGTGCCAAAGTGCAGCCTCTCAAGAGTGTGTCCACCCAACCATATTGCTTTACGTATCAGGAGCGGCGCCGCTGATATTGTCGGGCCAACAGTCTGTTTTGATGGCAAAATGTATGTATTAATTTGGTAACACCTGAATTAACAGAGTACTTTAAAAAAAACAAACAAGATTCTGCAGTGAAACTGAACCCTGTCAGTCCTTCAACAGCATAATGAGTCATGCACTGAATAACGTGGGACCAGGGCTAAACATTGCAGTGATAAATGGTGAGTATAATACTCAGACCTCTCATAAACATGCATAAACATTGAAAAAATGAACTGGTAAAATAGTCTTTTAAAGATTCGTAATAACCAATAATAGTAGCTTAATAATAATACCATATTTCTAACTTGGAAATAGCTGGTCTGGAGTCTTAGTGTTTTTATGTGCCGTGCAAAAGTCTTGCACATTCTCTTATTTCTTTATATCTTCCAACGAATCAAACATTCTTTAAATTTTTAAAAGTGCTCTTGAGCAATAGTTTTCCAGGATTTCTGAAGATTTTTCAAAGTTTATCATTTATCAACAGTCTAGACTTTGTACCTGAGCATTTTCAGAAGAATGTTTGTTTGTTAAGCACCGACCTATGATTCATTCAAGCATAAAAAAAGGCATCTAACATAACAGACAACTTAGCGAGGAAACAATTTTAAATGATAACTTTGGGGACTTTGTTACTAGCAGCCTGTTGCAAAAAAAATCAGCCAATAATGAAAAAACACCCACAAAAAAACCTGTATTTTTGCATCAGCAAAGTCATTAGCAAAACACTATTAGTAGAAACTGTGGCATATCTTGGCATGGTGTGCAGCGTGTGCTTTAAGGGTTTTTGGACAAGTGGAGGAGAAAGGAAGAAAGAGATTTTATAAGAGATAAAAATCTGACACAGGACCTGATAGATGCATCTACGCCTTCATCAGAAAGATCTGAATGTGTGGCTGTGGAGATGAATCCAAATTTGAAATATGTGATTCAAATCATTGTCAGTAAGTACAGAGGAGGTCAGGAGAGAGGTACAATAGTGAATGCCAACAGCCATTTTTAAAACACGACGGAGGCTCTGTTTTGATTTGGAGCTGCGTTTCGGTCAATGGCGTTGGGGAGATCATGTCAAGATTTGTGGAATTCTTAACCCAGAAAAAAAGCGATCTACTGCGCAATACTGTCTGAAAAGTGTCCCACAGTGACAATTATCCCAAACACACTGGCGATACATAAAAAGCATACCTGGATAGAAAAACACTATCAGTCATGGACTGGCCATCTGTTTTTTTTTCACAGAACTCAACACATCACTGCATCTATTTCCATTCTTCCTTGCAAAATAGGAAGAATTGCATTGTGACTCTAGATTTTGTGCAGAACTGCATGCATAATATTCTTCTGTCTGTTATTATTATAATTATTTTGATCATATGCAATTTTTTAATCATAGGTGAAACTGGAGTTGTAGAAAAATCTGTCTGTCTTAACATGAAAACAGGAGGTAAGCGCTTTTCTTTCTTTAAATCTTCTAATCAAGTTTTTGATTTAATCTTGTAAGGGAGCTTTGACTTTCTTTTTTTTTTTTTCAATTTTTATACTCTGACAAAAGACCCAAAAGACATCCTTGCACACCTGAAGAAGATAAAACGTGGAATGATCGTTTTGGTGGCCTCCTTTGATGATGTCACACAAAAGTAAGTCCATATCTAAGTTATTCAACATTTAAAACAAATTTAATGTCAGAAAATGTGACCCGCTCTACTACTTTGTGGCAGAATGACAAATGAAATGAGGGAGATATTCAGTGAAATGGGAAGCACTTTGATCAGGTCTGTGAAGCGCAGAGACAGCTGGGTGTTTGCTGGAAGAGCAGGCACAAAAATCAAAAGCCTCTTTGAGAAGGTTAGTGAACCTGTTAAGTGCAGTTTCATTTGTTCTATTTGTGTCAGAAAAGACCATCTATTTTAAAATCTGCTGCCTGGAAGGGGAAAAATGATAAAAACAACCGTTCTCTTCTCCTCTGTTCATCTGTCAGCAAGCTGTTAATGATGAAAAAAACAACATTTATGGAGGATGGCCAGAGATGGTGGAGGTGGGCGGCTGTTTCCCAAGAGTCTTCAGCGACTGACTGACTGACTTACATAAACATTAATTAACATGAACTGTAAAAAGTGACTGCATTTTTTTTTAATGGCAAAACATACCTGTCTATAATTTCAGCAAAAGCACATATTAATATTTTCCCTACATTACATGGTAGAGATCACCTGTGGATCATCGGCGAGGAAAGATGATTACGCGACTTTGAAGATGGCATGGTTGTTGGTCTATTTCAGAAATTGCTGATCTACAGGGATTTTCCCACACAACCATCTCTAGGGTTTCCAGAGAATGCTCCAAAAAAGAAAAATTATGAATGGCCAAACTGCTTTGAGGTGATAGGAGCTCAAATAACCATCCATTATAGTCAAGATATGCACAAAAATACACAGTGCATTGAATCCAGAAACAGATGGGCTGCAGCAGCAGAAGAAGACCACACCAGCTGCTGTCAACTAAGACCTGGAAACTGAAGCTGCAGTTTGCTTATGTAATACTATGCATGAGTATCAATTTCTGCTGAAACCTGCAGATGGGAGCGTGAGAATTTGACCTAAATAACATGAAAGCATGGGTCCATCCTGTCTTGTTTCAGTGGCTCAGGCTGCTGCTGGTGTAATGGTGTTTATTTTGTTGTCACACTTTGGGCTCCTTAAACACCACAGCCCACCTAAGAATTGTCGACCGTGTCTATCCCTTTATGACCGCGGTGCCTCCATCTTCTGATGGCTGCTTCCAGCAGAATAATGCACCATGTCACAAAGCTCAGAACTCACTGTCATGGTTTTTTGACCTTGACAGTAAGTTCACTGTACTATAATGGCCTGCCAGTCCAATCCTTCAAGGATTAGTATTTCTTCCCCCGTTGATATTCCTTGATATTTTTATCCTAATGAAAGCTCCAAGTATAGATTAGTGATTGTGGGCTGTATAGTAAATGTTCAAATAGTAGAAGTCAAGTTACTGAGTACTGTGCACATATCTCTTACTAATGGCCTTGAAACACTTTTGTTCCTTTACAACAAAGCTGCTTTACCACTAGACTAATTACTTTGGTCCAGTGGTTCAAAGCATACAGCGACGGCTCCTGTAAGGGGGTCACAAGTTTAAATGTGACAGATTAGAAAATGATTAATGGGACAGAGAAGAAGTAGTTCTGTTCTCTTGTAATTTTATAGACTTTTCCCCGAGCCTTGTGTGGTTAATTTAAAATCTTAAATCTTTTTAGCTAAATCCATCCAGCCATCCATTCATCCATTTAGCCGGCCTATGGCAGTGCTTTAAAATAAACAGTCCAATAAAATGCGTGTATACAAATTTACTTAAATACAGCACTTAATGAGTAGGTATAGAGTTAAATGTTTTGGCTTTTTTTTGCTGAACACCTTTAGTCTGCTCAACAGGAGCTTTTCTCGGTAGAGGCTTCCCTCTGGTCCAAACACAGGGCACTTTCCTCCCTCTGTGGCATTCTTGGCTGCTGGAGCAGAGAGAGAGGGGGTAAACTCAAATTATTGCTGAAACCCCGTAATGTGCGAACCAAACGGAATCTGTGCAAGCACCAAATCTGGACTCACTCTGAAGACATGGGAGTCACTCATGGGAAGAAGGTAAATTTGTCGTTATCGTCCTAATTTTCATTTAAAGTACTTTGGGAGCATCAGGAGGTGTGCGCGCGTGCATGTGTGTGTGTGTGTTTTTTGTGTGTAAGTGATATTTTCAGAATTCAAATGTTGTAAGTGACACAACCTGTCACTTACAATACTGTAAGTTATTTATATTTACCAAAGTATAACTTTACTGCTATCCTTAAATTGGTTTTCCTTTTTCTTTTAAAATAAAGTTCCGTCTGTAATACTCGATATATACTTTGCTATTACCTGGTTATAACTTTGTTTTGCTTAGTTATTACCTCGTCGCTGTACTTTGGTATCATTGTGTTATTACTGAGCTTGACATGAAGTGCTCACAGCTTTTGTCCTACAGTACCATTTTTCCTGTGGCAGATTTTTCTCTTACTGACATCTCTCGTTTTTGTTACCCATTGCTCAAAGGCAGTGAATGCTTAAACAAATATTGGTTTTTATATCCAACTGAAAAAATGCACTCTGAAAAATGCACTCTGAGAAGCTGCCCTTGGAGACTGTTTATCCTGTCATGTCCTATTAATTCTTCTCCCTACAATATCCACTGTGTGAGCTTTACAAAACAAGACCCCCCCCCCCCCCCCCCCCCCGAAAAAAAACAGTGGCTAGCAGCAATTTGTCATTAAAATGTATTCATTCCTCATCTAGATTCCCTCTCATTCTGACAATTTACTGTCATCTTGTATTTTTTCCATTTACTTGGATATTGTTGCTGGAATTTGATCACATTGAGCATTCAAATTCTTTTTTTTTTGCCAGTTTAAATGTAGCTCAAATGTCACTATGGCAAGCTGGAAAGCTCCGAAGTAGCAGACAGTTTTCGAACAAAAAAGGTTTTATGCTACCATGCATGCTTTTCCTGCATATTTATGAAATACTTCAGTAAGCAACAAAAACAGTTCAGAGCTGAAAGAACTGTTTATTCAGCTGTCCAGACTGATTCACAGAGGATAATGATTCTTGTCCCAGCTATTAATTCTGCTTAAATTCCAGCAAGCAAATAACTCAGTGGGAATTAACTGTGTTTTGTTTGATCCTGTCATTAATGAGGTGGCAGCCTTCCACCTCAACAGTAAGGGTTCTCGCTTCACTGGACATGTGTAAGGAGCTGACACTTCATTTGTCTGTCAGCATCATAATGCAGCTTTGTGTTTGTGCTATTTCCAATAAGATGCAGTGTTGACTCGACTTGGAGATTTCTATTTGTTTCCTTTTCTCTGTGCTGCTTTTATTTTTGCATGTACGTATCTATAAAACAGCAATATTTGTCTGGGGGATGTTGGTATCTCTAGGATGTATTATTTCCTTTCCCCCCCACCTTTTTCTGTTGACAGAGAGATCTTCAGCATTTTCCAGGTAGAGATGAGACACAGTTTCATTTGTATGGTGAGGAAATATCAGAGTGATGTTGTATATCCTGTCTAGTTGAAATACTGTTGTAATATATAGATTATAAATTTGTTGTTTTAACAGTAAAACATTTTTACCTCATTAAAGCTTGTTGTAAATGTGTCTGGCAAACCTTAGAGTGAGTTTGGTATGTAAAACTGAATCTTACAAATCTGAGGCAAAATTCCACCCAGAAATCATCTTGATAGGAAAACATATTTATGTAAACTGTTTGTTCCCTTTAGCCTCCATGATGCAGACTCATCAAACCAAACTTGAAGGCCGATTTTCAGAGCTTCAGGCTTTTCCATCCCAAATGCAGAGTGAGGAGGAGAGCAGTAATCTAATCAGACCCCTAAAAGCTACTAGTGCGATAACTGCCCTGGAGAGCCACCGGGAGCTGCATAAGGAACTGCAGATGACCCACAAGAGGTTGGGCAGAGAGATTAAAGGTCAGAAATGCTCATACTCCAGTGTCATTGCGTGCATAAACCATTAAGTGTGTCTGTGTGCCTGAAAGGAAGAGAGTGTCTCAAGAAGGAAAGACTGAACTCCAGCGAGTTCTGGAAAAAAGGAAATGGGAACAAAGATTGAAAGCGAGCAGGGATCAAGAGGAGGCAAAGAAGAAGACATCAGAGCTACACCAAGAGCTGCTGAAAAGACAACAGAGGCTTGAAAATGTGAGCACAGGACACACAGCATTTTTTTTCTTTTATACATTTACTCATGAATATTCTTGTTACACATACACACACACAAGCATGTCTGCTTTGCTATCCTCGTGGGGACATCCCATTGACATAATGCTCTCCCTAGCTGCCACTTACCCTAACCCTAACCATCAAAAATGAATGCCTAAACCTAACCCTTAGCCTAAAGCTAAACATAACCTAATTGTAACCCTGACACTAAAACCACATTTTGAGTCTCAAAAATGGCTTCAACCTTGTGAGGACAGCCACTTTTGTCCTCACGTTACTGTTGGTCCCCACAACTATGGCAACACTCCAATTTTTGGTCCTCACAAAGATGTCTAAACAGGTACACATACACAGGTATATCACACTCACCAGCTACTTTGTTAGGTACACCTTCTTATTGCAGCTACTCAGTACATTTAGGCATGTAGATATCAAGACAACCTGATGACGTGCATCAGCACAGGGAAGAAGGGTGATTCAAGTGACGTTGAATGTGGTGTGGTGGGTGGTGCCAGGCAGAGTGGTCTGAGTATTTCAGAAACTGCTAATCTGCTGAGATGTTCTTGCACAACTCTAAGGTTTGCAGAGAATGAAAAAGAGAGGTCAGTGGAGAATGGGTGGACTGCTTCGAGCTTAGAGTGGGCAACAGTTACTCAAACAACCAAGGTATGGAGAAGAGCATAACTGAATGCATCAAACCTTGGAGCAGGTGGGCTTCAGCAGCAGAAGACCATGGTGGGTGCCACTCCTATCAAGCAAAGAACAGGAAACTGAGGCTACAATTTCCATGTACTCAACAGAAAATCTTGGTTTCTGCTACAACATTTTGGTCATAGGGTCAGATTTGGCATAAACAACATGATAGCAGGGATCCATCCTGCCTTGTATCAATGATTCAGCCCGCTGATGGTGGTGTAATGGAGTGCAGATGATTTTCTCGGCACACTTTGAGCATCATTTAAGCAACACAGACTATCTGAGTGCTGTTACTGACCATAATCATTCTTTTATGACCACAGTGTGCTCATCTTCAGATGCCCTAATTCCAGCAGGATAACACACCATGTCATAAAACTCAAATCATCACAAACTGGTTTCTTGAACATTGACATCGACTTCACTGTACTCAAATGACCTCCACAGTCACCATATCTCAGTCCAATATAGCACCTTTGGGATGTGGTGGAATGGAAAAAGTGATATCATGGATGTGACAAATCTGCAGCCACTGTGTGATGCTATCATGTCAATAGGAAGCCAAATCTCTGAGGAATGTTTACAGCACCTTGTTGAGTCTGTGCCATGATGGACTAAGGTAGTTCAGAAGGCAAAAGAGGGTCCAACCCAGTGCTAGCAAGGTGTACCTAACAATAATGTTTTCTGTAATCATGGAAATATAAAGAAACAGAACATTAAGTTGTTCTGCATACAGCCAGTTGAGGGCAGTCTAGTCCACTCTGGAGTCCAATAGCGCAACAAATCTGTTTCTCTGCTGGACAGTTTACCTTTGTTTAGCATTAGCTTCTAGCTACATGGCCTAACAGTGATCACTGATGATTTCAAATATGTCATTTCTATGCAATGTTATGCAATATAAATATCAATATGACCTTTTTTAAATATTTTGTCACAAATAAAAGATCCTGCAAAAGGTTTAAACAAAGGACTCAGTTGCAAAAGGAAAATAAGAAAAAAGAAATAGACACAGTGGGTGTATTATAGTCTTGGTGTTACAATAACGAGGCACTTTTAAATGTGTAAATGTAATTCTTTCAGCCAGAAGAGTTGGAGGTTATTTTTCAGTACAGTTCATGAAATCTGTAAAATATATAGAATCTCTGCCTGTCAAATAAATGTAATTGTGTAAAGTCAACATACTGAGTAAAGGCTTCGCCTCTGAATTCTACTAAATTCATGCATAAGAAGGAAACAATGAGAGCACATACACTGTGTACATTATGTCTGCACTCAGTTAAATGTACTTAAGCCTAATTCCATGAATGTATTTAGGTAATTCACTACAGTTTATATGATTTGTGTCATTTCTAAGTTGTTTTCTCTTTTCTCCACAGCTGGAAAAAGATCAGAAAGTTAAACAAGAAGAACCAGAGTTCATCCAAGTCAAAGAGAGACTGAGGAAGACTGCAGTGCCCTGTGCAAGGGCAAAAGAAGTGTGACCGTTTTATAACTACGTGTGTGTTTTGTATTCACAGTCGGTGCAATTGACTGTTGGGAATAACTGACCTGGTGAAGGATTCTTCTGCTATAAATAGAATAGATAGATAATACAGCTCAATGCTCATGATCGAGGCGACACCTTCTGGTCAAGTGGAGACACGTCATCACTGTGAATAGTGTCTTTTGTGTTTTTGTTTTCCTTCTCAATACTTTGGTTAAATGTGACTTAGAGCAAAACGTTCAGTAAAAAAAGAAAACTATAAAAAATTGTATTGTATACAGACATTGTTGATTCTTTTTTTCTCCAGCGGCACAATTTATTAGGTGTTTATTTTGTCCATTTAATCCATAATAAAACATTTTTTACATGCTTTCTATCTACATTCTTACTGTGTGCAGAATTTTTGACATTCACATTATTAGCTGAAAGAAGAACCTCATACCATACATACTGTATACCAGACGAGCAAACATGTACATTTGTGATTAATGTTACCACTGACAATTACTCTAGATCTGTAGATATGAAATATACTTTAAATACTTTTTAATCAAATGAATTTGATCGTGGTTATTTTAAAAGTTGTAATTTTGTAGTATTGAGATTGGCGAGTTAAGAAGCACCGCATTTAAAAAAGTGAATGCATTGCCTTTTGCAGACTATTTGGAATCAGCACACTTTACATTTCTACAGTTTCACCTGAAATCTTTCAGAAACCTGGTTATTATATTATGACAGAACACACAATGCATAGACAAGGAAGTTTTATTTCAGTTTCAGCAATCATATCTCTGTGGGTACAAATCTTATTTTCTTACATCTTGTTCAATAACCCATGATGCATTGCATCCATACATTTGTAGCTCAAAACAGCTTTTACAAAAAAGGATATACAATATATACTTATATTTATATTTATATATATAATATACATGTGTTTCTTTATGAATTTAGATGTGTTTGTAATGGGTAATATAAGCTTTAAAAAACACAGCCAAGTGGAAACAAATCCCAGGAAAGGTTGAACAGAAGGTCATTACCAAACATATAATAGCCAGTTTCTCAAAGTCATCAACACTGGCTATCTTACAGTTAACATTAAGCCCTTCAAACACAGTTTGCATATTTTCCACAATTACAGTCATGTAAATCCAGAGTGATAGCCTTCTTTTACTGTACTATATGTATCAATAACAAAATGAGGGGAAATAATAATACGAGTGGGGGAAATAAACAGGTTTAAATTCAACTAAAGTGGACTGCTTGCGTACTAATGTAACACAACACAACAAGTGTCAGGATTTAAGTAATTCTAGCAAGCTGTTGGAGGGAAAATGCTTTGTCACACTCCTTTTCTGTTTTAAATCTCTCGAAGGCCGTCCTTCACCTGAGTCATACATTTAAAAAATGATGACATGCTTGATCTGTATCTTTAGTAAAGCATTCCAATTTCCCTGTATGGCTTTAGTATTTTGGGCCTTTTGCTCTGGAGGAACAAAGCTTGTACACTGGCAGACAGGTGATGCACACAATGGCACTGATGTGTTTTTCCCCCATCACTGTCTAGATATCTGCTAGTAATGATTTGTTGGAGAGATTCAACATAAGTAATAAAAGCAAAAAAAAACAAAAAACAGAACGATTAAAAGAGAGTCCAGATGGAAATAAACATAGTACAGGAGAATTGTCACTCAGGTAGAGACTTGACCATCACAGTCAATGCAAATGATAAGTCCACTGTGCTGTGTTGTATTCTGTTAACAACATTACTTCTGGTGTTACTCACTTCACATTATATATCTCAAAATTACAGTATTACATCTTTTTTTTTTTTTCAGTACAACAGAGTAATAATAATCATGTGTGTTTATACTAATTGATCATCATTCATGTAAACATATTGAACCAGGTCATGCAAACAGTAGACCAAAACTTCTTCCACTAGAGGTGCACAGCACAAAGCAGGCGGAGCGCACAGACTGAGATCCCTCTGGAGCCAGACCTCGAGACTGACAGCCGGCGGACATTTAGACACTTTGTCAGAAACAAAACAGGGAGGATGAACATGATATGGTTATGTTTGTTTTCTTTCCACTTGTTGTGGATTCTCTGTATGCTTTTTCTAACATGACGAGTGCCAATGGAGGAAGGTGAGATTACTGTGATTTCCAGACTTTTGGGGATCTCAGTTTGAGCCTCAGATAACAGAACAGCCATAAAACAAACAAACAAACAAAGAAAAAAAAAACAAAGAAGTCTCCTTTTGATATTCGTACATTTCAGTGTTTTTCCTAACAAAAAGCATGCAGACACTTCAGGTCAGAATGACCCTTCACAAACCCAGTCTGAGCCAGAATAGAGTCCATAACCCCAGAATCACCCTTCACTTTCAATTATCTCCTTTACAAATAGGCTTTAAACAAAAGAAGTGAATACTTTTTTTTTTTTTAAAGACAGAAACACTAAATAGTGACAATATGAGGGGGGAAAAGGGTTAACCAAACAGAAATAGATAGGCAGGTGAAATCAGCAGTGAAGACACAGCTTGAGATTTAACTAAACAGCTACTTGGTCGATGACTAGACTGAGTCATATTGATGGGTGAAGAGTATAAAGACATGCAGAAGGAGCTTTCAGTACTCTTTTCATTAGCTTTTTTCCCCCCTGTCTGGCCAGATTTTTGGAGAAGGCTGCGAGAAATGTCTAGCATGTGGTCCAGATGGATGCCCATTGTAACTGCGATTAGAGGTACTGCAGATGACAGATAATATAAGAGATACGTAATCAAAGAGAATACCTTTATCTCATCACAGATTAAAACTCTAGGCCCTTCCTGAAGCCAACCACTTATAGTACTAGCAAAATGTCAATGGCCACATTCACCTAGATTTTTTCAGCAGCGTGCTTTAATGGTGGTGGTGGTGGAGGAGTATTGGCGGAGGGTTTCTGGACCAACATATTGCAAGATCCTTTAAAAGAGCCATGCCTACTTGAAGCAGCTTTGTTTACCATTAATGCAATGCAGTTAAAACTTGTAAATCTTCACTCATGAAGTTTTTTCTTTTTTAAAAATTATTATTTATCTTTTCTTTTTCTTTTTTTTCCCAGGCAAAGGAAATGTATGTTTTGTCTGCACTGTAACAGTGACCTGCTGGCTGTGGATGTACTCTGGTGGACCGTGCCTGATAGCTGCTCTGCATTCCTGGCCAGACTGGGCGGGTCGGCGGGTCAGCGGGTCGGCGGGCTCTGGGCGCTCCAGGGATTCGATGTGACATGACAACACTATTAGGTTGTGCTCAGATCCGACTAGTTGGCCTGCAGCAGTAGGTGCAGCTTCTCAGGCTGTCCCGATCCGTGCTGCCCTCATTGCTTCCACGACGGCCATCCTCGTAGTTAGACACTGGATGTTAGAGCAGAGCACGGATTATTCTGGGGTCTGAGATTATCCATGGTTGGTGTAAGAGCTTGAGTCTGTCTGTTCAAAGTAAGTGTAAATTGGCCTAATCCAGCTAGCTCCTCTTCCTAATTCTACACCCACATCATATTGGGCTGATGATAGAAATAGGCAAGATTTCCAATTGTACCAGATTCACATCTCATGACAAATCAGTGTGGTTGTATGACTGAAAACCTTACCGCAAACATCATAAATTATTGTGAACTTACATTTTAGGGCTATCCTAAATAAGGAAGAAATTTTGTCTAAAATAAAATAGTTTGTTTTTGGTTTAATTGCAGCTGGTAATTACAGTAACTATGATATTATTATATACATATTAAACTCATCTCCTTTGACATGAAAATTCACACAATTTCTAAAAACATACACCTTGAATCACCTAAATTTTCCTGGGAAAAAATTGAATTTCCATATGTTCATTCACTGTGAACTGCTAACTTACAGCTCTCCTCCTCGCCATTCCCCAAATCGTCATCCTCCTCCTCCTCTTCCTCTGGGAGCAGATGTCCATGGCAGGGGCTGGTGGGAGTAATCTGACTGGGTCCCTCGAGACTAGTGCCCAGCTGCAACTTCCGCATGTGGCGCACCACTGCTGTGGCATTAAATGCTTGCTACATGGAGAGAGGGAAGAGTGGAAAGGGGGAAAAAAATAGTAAGAACCTTCTGTGTCTGACAGCTACTGAAGGAGGAAAACAGTTAAGCCGTACAAAATGAAACTCCTGGCAATCTTAATACACCTCTTCCCACAGGGTGCTGCGGGATTCAGCCGAGGAACTGACCTTCCATTTACTTTTGGCAAAGTTCTTCTTGATTTGTGCGCTGACAGATTCGTGGATATTCTTATCCAGAGCTGTGTCACCACATATCCTGAAAGTCACCAAGAATTGGAGAAATTACAGGAATTTTAGGCACATGACTGAGACATCATATTGTAAACAATTAGCATCATTCATGGCTAAGCATTACTTCACTGAAGCATAAGCCAATCTGTAGAACACTGATCTGCTGATCTGCAATGTAGAAATGTTTCTTTGGGCTTTTCCCAAACATCTGACAATGCACAATCAAAGAGATGAGTCAGCTAAAGCAATCAGTTATATGCACACTGACAGTAAGAAAAAACAATAAACAATATTGCAGTCAATAACTGATTGATTGTTGCATCTTGCGATATTAAAGAAGCCGAAATGTCACCCCTGAGAAACCAGAAAAATTAAAAAAATAAAATATAACAAATATATAAATAAAAACTTGAAAACATTTTCAGACTGCTGCTTATGACATTATAGCAGCTACATATAGATCCAGTATTTTAGCTTTCCTACCATGGATGCTGGAGCGCCTGCTCACATGTGTATCTTTTCAAAGGGTCTTTTTCCATCAGGTGACAGATGAAGTCTTTGGCTGCCAACGAAATTTAAGTTCATGTACAAATAATAATCTCATTTGTTGCTATTTATGTATTTTTTTAATCTGTATTTGTAGTAGACATTTCATGGTTACCTGAATCTGAGATGTCATCCCAGTATGGAGAGTCAAATTCATATTCTGCTTTCAGAATCTGCTCAAACAACTTGGCGTCATTCTCATCGTAAAACGGAGGATAGCCACATAAGCTGTAGAAACGACATTGGATTTTATTTAATGCAAGAAACCCCCTCCAAACGCTCTCTATACTTCTCAGGGATAAATAAACTGTGACTTACAGAATATAAGAAATTACTCCTATGGACCAGCAATCCACTGCTTTACTGTATGGCTTCTGAGCGAGCACCTCAGGAGCTGCAGTCAACATTCACAGAGTGAGAAAGTATAGAGACAGAGCAGCGGTGAGGATGAATTCAAGTAATCTTGACCTTTCAGTAATACTATGTGATCTGCCAGGTCATGTTAAACAGGTAGAGAGCACTTCTGAAACACTTGCAGTTGACTCAATAGTGGATGAAAGAGCCTCTCACAATGCAGAGTATAAAGAGGGGATATCAGCTGAAACAGCTAGTGCTACGCTCACATGAAAGAGACGGGGGGACGTGAGAAGACCAGAAAATTGAATGCCTCACCCACATATCCAGGAGTACCACAGGCTGTGGACATGACGCTGCCCGCCCCCTCAATTTTTGACAGTCCAAAGTCACTGATCATAATCTTCGAGTCTTCATCCATACTGTAATACAGCAAATTCTCCGGCTGCAGAGACAAGAAGAAAGATCAAAGAGGAAGGTTAGAAAAAAAAGAGAAAAGAAAGAAAAACAAGCCAACTGCAAGACAGGTTGAGCTTTTATATCTCTGTCTTTTGCTGAATTAAGATACCTTCAAGTCTCTGTGGACTATCCCCATATCATGGAGGTATTTGACTGCATCCAAGATTTGATGGATGAGCTGGCTGGCATCTCTCTCCGTGTAGAAACCTTTCTCCACAATTCTGTCAAAAAGCTCACCTCCAGACACCCTGTCAGTAAAACAAAATCAGGGAAAAGAGTCTCTACAGTACTGCAAATATTAGAAGTGATTTTCTCTTCAACATGAGCTTAAATTTGTTTAAATTTAAAAAAATCTATTATCTTATTCTTTTATGATTATTAATGTCGTTTCCAACGGTTTACTGAATTTTAGCAAATTGTCCGAATTACGTAAGACTGCTTCATCCTGCTAGTGATTTCATGAGTTTGAGCATTTGAAATGACATATATTAATACGAATATGATACACTGTCAAATTTGAGGTGTTACATAATGTCATATGTAACAGATTTTTTAAAAAGAAGCTTTTTCCTGATTTGTTTTCTCTAAATTAACAGAACAAAATCAAATGTTTCCAGGCTATTTTAAAGAAAAATATGAGAGGCATGTGTATCTTGTGTTGTGCAGTTGGCAGTTGTGTGAAAGCAATGAGGAAGGAGAACTCACAGCTGCATGACAAGATAAAGGTGGGATGTACTTTCAAAGATGTCCTCCAGCGAAACAATATTGGGGTGCTTGATTCTGAAAATTCACAAACAGAAATCATCAGAAATCTGTTTGTTTTTTTTTTAAAAATTCATTCATTTTCTTTTTTAAACAAGTCACATTTCACCAAACACCAAACGTTTATATTTAATTGGTCACCAGATGGCATTCTTGCTGCATAATTCCCATTTTAGTGAGCGCTGCTCTCTCTTTTCCCTGATGTGTACAATGGTGAACTCAGGTTAAAACAAGGTATTTACACTGCTCCCTAAAAATAGAAAATGTGACAGCCTCCCAGAAAAATCACAGCTAAGTTTTAGATAGATTACCTCTTGACTCTTTTCTGCACCTGCAGAAATGAACGAAAAACACTTATAGGGCCTAACAGCATGGTTATAACAAATGTTAGTGTCTTAAAACATTGATTTGGATTACTTATTGTTATGAACCAGCCAACAGAAGGTTGAGCATCTCTCTTGGCTGCTGAGTCAAGTTGAGAGCATATGAGGCATCACTAACACAACAGCAGCTGAGAAGGGCTAATGTGACTTTTCGTAGGGTGAGAGAATCCCTCTGTCTTTTCTCAGATATTTTTTTTTCAAACTTCCCTCATCTCCCTCACTCTCATGTCTCTCTTATTTATTTCATTCTGACTTAAATATTCTGTCCACTCCTCCCATTCTTTCATATCATTCTCCCTCTATAATACTCCCCCCACCCCACCCTCTCCACTTCTCCTCCCTCTATGTCTCTTTCTCTTTCTTCAGTACACTGCTGCGGGGAACTCCACACCATCTCCGCCTCTGTGTGCTGTTGCCCTGGCAACAGGGACACTAAAAATAGGTCTATCTTCTTTACTCCTGACATTTCCGGTGCACAATCCTACTGTTTCAACTGACACCATGCATTTAGTCACCCATTCAATTGACCCCTTGCATATATTTTGGAGTGATGTATATGCACTGTAGTACCAGGCTGCACTGATTGATCCTTCCAGCTGGACACAAAGCAGCAGCCGATGCATCGCGAGCAACTCCAGCGGCCTCACCTGTGTAGTACTGCGATCTCATTTTCGATATTGTTCTCTTTGCCTTCCAACGCTTTCTTGGGAATGCACTTAATGGCCACGAGCCTCTGAGTCCTCTTTTCCTCTGCTAGAACCACCTCGGAGAAAGCACCCCTAAAACACACACAAGCGTACATGCACCAATCAGACAGTAATTGAGAGACGTGTGGACTGAAACGGACAAAATCAGAAAGCTTTGTGCCACGATGCCTAGAGAGTGTGACATGAAAGAATAACACATGAAGAGTTGTTTTTTGTTTTGTTTTTTTAACAAAACATTCATGCTTATAAGCTCTAATAAATAAAAAATAACTATATATGTTTGAATATACAGGTTTTTGGTGCAATCTTCTTATTTCTTCTTATATGTTCTGCTAACTGGAAGGTTGGTGGTTTGAACCCCAGCTCCTCTGGTGTGCATGTTGTTCCGTCCTTGTGCAAAATAATGAAAATGAATTTCCCTCTCTGAGAGTGTGATTGATAAAGGGCTGCACGCACTGAATGAGGCACTGTATTTGTGCATTAATGCATGAGCGGTCAATAGGCCTGGAAAAGTGCTATGAAAACACCAATGTTTAATTTACCACTTAACCACACCAGACCTCATACACTGCATTCAAACCATCAGGGTTTGTGTTTGTGTTGCAAAGGTGTGTGCGTGAGAGAGCGATGTTTAGATGAATAATTCACAACGGTGGCATTACCAAGAGGATTTTGGGGGGCCGAGAAAAGGCTCGGGAGGTGATGCAACAGTCACGTAGAAAGATGGGAAGAGAAGTTGTTTTAAAAAAGGAAACGATGTTCAATAATAGATAGAGTAAATGTAGTGTAGCTGTATCTGAGGGAGACTAGACTGCATTATAGATTACGGTCTGGTGATGATGAGAGGCAGAATAGTTTGTATTTACACAGTCTCCCCACAGGAGCGTGGGAGGGAGCTCAGGAGGAGACCTGAATGCACCAACATTGTTAGCAACCACGGGGATCCTTTCCATGTGTGCGAAGCAACACTGTCACTCAAAACACAAAAGGATGTTTGATGTTCAAGTTTTAGAATACGTCATCTTTTGAGCCAAAACTCAAAATGTTTGGATTTTAATAAAAATCGTAAATAATAATTGCTCGCTTTATATTCCTCCTGCTTTTAAAGTTAATTAATATGTAATTACAAAGCTGATGTAATGTTCTTCTTCTTCTATTTTTTCTGTCATCTCTCCATAATAAATGCTCTGCCTGAATCCGTGGTAATCCTTGAGATGGCTTTGCACCGTGGCCATCTTGTGCTCAGCGAACCAAAGCACTAGAAACATTTGCATAGTGAAGCTGATGCACAAGAAAGCAACCAATTCTAACACACATCTCTGGTTTCATTTTTAAAACGTCCTTAAAATAGTCTCAGAGCAAAATTGCATAAACGTCCATTTCTCATCGACCCCTGAAAGCATTTTAATATGTTTAAGCCTGCAGCATTTGTAGCTACATAGGCTTTCATCAGAGGGTCAAGAGTACTAAACTTACACTATCGGTCAGTAAAACTCTGTCTAACTTTATGGGGATTATTGAAAGTAAGGCAATCAACACCTCAGGGGGGAGAGAGACCTATGGAAATCCTAATTTGATCACGTGTCTTTCTCATGGAAATGTAGGCAGTATTATCTCATTTTAACATGTGTCTGAAATGTACTGTTACATTGTATAAGAACTGCCTCATCAACTTTATAAATGGCATTTACACACTTCCTTGCTTTGATATATTTCTCTGAAATTCTTAGAACTACCTGTTCAACTTCCACATTACCGCACACATCATAGGGCTCATTCCTTTTAAAGCTTTGGCACATTTGTGGACATTAATACTAACTGCCCACATTATTAAATGCTTGTGTAATGCAGCTCAAATTGTATAGAACAGCTCCTTCTATACTAACTCTAAAGCACCCAGGTGTCAATCCTTTTGAACAAGTTAAAACATGCCGAAATAACAGAATTTCATTGTGACCGATTCTGATAAAGGGCTGTGAAAGAGTCTTATCTTTTTATTTTCCATATCAAAATAATAGGATCTGTTAGCAAATTGCAGTACAAATTACACAGGTATAAATGTGAATCTTGTCCAGTCACCCATATGCTGTAATGTGTACTGTTGTACTGGAAAAGTGTGACCTTGTGGATTTTCAATCATTGCCTTTAAACCCACAGTGCAGTTTACGTCACAAAACACAGAATTCACTGTTACACTGACAGCTAAAGTCTGTTTACTTTGTACTGATAAAGATTTTGAGTGTGCAGACTACTGTGTGTTTTTGATAAGAAACACCACCAGGAATTGTTCTGCAGTGATTTGAGATATGCACCAAAGTGACTGACAAAACAGTGAAACAACAAGAAAGAAAAATCATCACTTTTTATAGGTGCAGAGTGCAAATCTGTACTGTTCAAAATGCTATAATATCAGACAGCAAAATATCAGCACAATACAATAGCCATAAAAAACAATAAACAACAAATGAAGATTAAAATACATAAATACATATAGTGCTTAACAAATTATTAGATCCCACCAAAGGTAAGGTTAATGCCACAGCTGCTGTAAATTAAAGTTACTGGTAATTACAAAAATATATTTTTTCACGTTTTTATGTGAAACATTTTAATAGTAAAATATAATTATTGTTATTATCTATGAATTTTCTCATTTGCTGTTTTACAAAAAAGGAAAGGAAAAAACAGTAAAGAAGATTGATATTTTTTATTACTTAGCAAATTAAAATTTTACGTTTTAACAGAAAAACGTGCCAGCTCAGGTTTGGGTTTAAAATGTTATCAGTTTTTTTTTTTAGCAGTTATAGCTACCATCTGGACCATTAGGGCTGTGCCTCATCATACAATATTACTGGAATACATTTAAAAACACCCTCTCACAGATCAGTAGGGAGCAAACAACAATGGCACTAGCACAAGCATGTCCAAGAGTGAGAGCATGGAGTCAGTCCCCAGTGAAGACTAAGTACATAAAATGCAATGCTTTGCAAAATATGCAAACAAACAAAACAAAAACAACTGTTCCCACTAAAAGTGGAAAAAAAACTTGTTCCACCATTTGAGGCAAAAAAACCCCACAAGCTTTAAAGATTCATGAGGAGGTGATTCTAGCAGATAGCAACAATGTCAACCTAACTATCATCTCCAGTAGAAAATATTTTTCGATTTCAGCTTTATTATGTAACAATATTTTACTGACTACTAAACAGTTACAATGCTAGGTTGCTAGGTATTCTGTCAAGCAGTTTTTTTTAGTACGTTTACTTTAAAATTTCAGTGAAAAACATGACCTAGGCTACTTTTTGTGCTTACATGGGATTTATGCTGTGTCACTGGAAATAATGCTGTGTCACCACTATTGTACTATAATGGTGCATCTACTGCAAGCACCTTGTGGGAATAGATTCACATTTTGAATTAGGTAGTCTGTCATCAGTGACAGTACCTCATTGGAAAAGAAGGATGGGAAGTGCTCTTCATTGTGTTTGCACTGATAAATACTGCTGCCTGCAAGCTGCAATTACTGATGAAACATTGTTGAGGTTTTTTTCTATATTATCATAGATTTCATAGTCACAGATTTCCTTGATATATAATGATATAATTTTCAAGCTGTATCGCCCACCTCTCATCACTATTGCCTAATTGAGAGTTCAATCCCACAGTTTATTCACTTTGCTCTAAACAATGTCATGTGACTGAAAAAAGTCAGTCTCTTAGTACTACGGTAAAGGCTGAGACAAGAATGTAAAAAGAATATACATATATATATATAT
>NW_024582461.1:493576-537274 GCF_018398535.1 Haplochromis burtoni
GAGCCACCCCTCATTTTTTTGTTAATTTTTTAAAGTGGTCGGATCCAAATTTTCCGTTGGTGATTCGTTGCAGATAATAAGAGAGGAAGCACAGTGAATGTCTGTAGCCATCTGTAGAGGCATTAACACGGTACAAACTCTGTCATTGCCTTACATGCTATTTCTATGTATTTTTACACAGGTTTCAAGAGAAGACTTTTGCACATATATACACCCATTGGCCACTTCATTAGGTACACCTTTTCAATACTTTGTTAACACAAATGTCATAGGCAGCATATAGACCTGCAGGAGTTCAAATCGAGCATCAGAAAGGAGGAGAAAGGTGTCTTTGAACATAGTCTGATTGATGGTGATTGATTGATCTGAATATTTCAAAAACTTCTGATCTAGTTGGATTTTCTCACACAACAATCTGAAAACAGAGTTTCCAGAGACTGGTCAGGAAAAATAAAATATCCAGTGACCCTCAGTTCTCTGTGTGAAAATGCCTTGTTGTTTCCAGAGGTCAGAGGACAATGGGCAGAATTGATATGCAGGTAACTATAACTCAAATAATCCCTTGTTAAAACCAAGGCTTCTAACAAGCTGTATCTAATGAAGTGGCCAGTGAGTGTATTTGCACCGTTTTAGTCTTAAGCCAGTGATTTCATACAGTTGCAACATAAAGTTGCAGCCTTAACCCCCTGAGTTCTAAGTATCATAGATGGTAACCCTAACTGTACACTAACACTATACATTCACTGAACACAGGTTGTCACATACGGGTCTAAGTCTTTGCTACTTAAGAATGAATACTTTTTCTAAGTTCTGAGAGTTCCTTAGTTCAAAAATATAATTTTTTGTGGCAATTACTTTTATCAGGTTCTTTTTTTTATTTTAGGTGATAGCTTCACAATCAGTAAAAACTGTTGCCCTTTTTGAAAACATCTACAAGGACCCGTAAGCCTATCGATCTCACCTGATACAAAATACTCACTTCAAACCCAACACGCCTCCAAGTCCCAAAAAAACCATTCCCGTTTTAGTCCAATCCATAATGTGTGTGTGTGTGTGTGTGTGTGTGTGTGTGTGTGTGTGTGTGTGTGTGTGTGTGTGTGGGCCTGAGAGAGTGTAAAAGAAGACTGCATCTCTGTGGATATATAGTACAATCCAATTCAAAATTATCTCTAGATCCATTTTTCGCATTGCAAAAATATCTTTATACATTCACACCACCAAAGCTTGGGAGTGGAGTGGACTATTCACCACCAACAATTGTACAACTGTACGTTCTCCCTTCACACTGCTAGAGTTATGTGTAAGTCAAACCTCTTCACTCCTCTCCTATTCTCTTCAAACAAACTAACCAGCACAAGTGCTTTCCAGTGATTCTGAGTACTGCACAGTCACAATATTTATACTCATCATCCACCTTTACAGCACAAGTAGTTCTTAAAGCTGACCTGCCTCATCTCTTTGTTTTATTTGAAATTAAGGCTCATTTTATTGTTATTCTGTCTTTCTGAGTCATACTTTATGCCAAATAGCTTCCCTTTTAAAATGTCAGTTAGGTCTTGATGTTAAAACTAATTGAAACAAGGGGTATTCCAAAAGTGAGTCAGATACCATCGCTTAGGTGTAAACTATGATTGTGAACTTATTGCATTATTCCTCTAAAACCTGTATCATGTAATTACCTTGTTCCTTAACCGGGGGCTCTAAAAGAAGAATCAGGCATCAGCAGTAAACTTCAGAATCACTCTGCTGTGGAAGCTTAAGACTGATTTTACTACTGTTTTGTGGTTTAAATGATTTGTTAAGTAGCCTCTGTGTAGCTCATTTCTGTTAGACAAGCTACCAGCTCATGGGTATAATCCCTGTCCACAGCACTCATAAATTGAACTTATGTTCCTGCACACTATCACTGTTCATGATTAAAGTCAAGCTGCAGCGTTCTGTTTTGTAAATAAACACATTAAATTAAGTGATTTCAGAGGACATTTATCCACACTGTAAAACAAAAAGACATCTATTTGGACAACTGAGATACAGAAAAGCGAAGGCTTTCAGTATTAATGGCAGTAATAAACCACAGTAACTACAGCAATGCCTCGGTCCCTGGACTCTCCTTCCATCTTAAAGTCTTAAACAAACACTCTCGGTAAAGAGGGCCAACACAGAAGAAACTTGAGTCAGCTAGACTGTCATCGCATGTTACA
Organism: Haplochromis burtoni; assembly: GCF_018398535.1. Lineage (NCBI taxonomy): Eukaryota > Metazoa > Chordata > Actinopteri > Cichliformes > Cichlidae > Haplochromis > Haplochromis burtoni. The sequence continues at coordinate 495,778 of NW_024582461.1, forward strand.
CCTCCATAACAAGTATCAAAATATAATCTGAACTTTTGTCTACTAGTTATGACTATTAATTCCAGGAACAAACAAACAAACAAAAAAGATTCTATCTGTATTTGTTTACTGCATTTTTCATGATGAAAGATTTACCCTTGACCCTTTGAGATTGACCCTTGACCCTTTGGTAACACGTTCTGCATTCATGTACTTCCTTTTAACATTAGTAGTTCCACAAAGTAAAGGTTGACTGATATAAGCTCTTTAAGATGGATATCGATACTTCATGACACTTTATGATTTATAAATGTGATACTCTGATATATCTAGAGATGGGAATGAAGAACCAGTTTGAGTAGTTTGATTCCTTGGAATGCATTGTCGGCTTTTCTATCTGTCCTACTAGCAAATACGCTACAATCAGTTGATTTCAGTTTGTGTGCTGGAGGAGGGAAGTTGTTGTGCAGTCTAAAGTGGAGCTATGTACATTTTGTTTTGACTGCACAAAAGGCGAAGAGTGCAATGGTAAAGTATAAATTGCAAACAACTACATTATGCTGCTAACGCACCTTTTGCTCTTAGAAATCACCTGCACAGACAGCATGCTAACGGTAAGCTAGCGAAGACCCCAGAGTGATGTTAAAGCTGAGTGAATGCTGATCCCACCCCAGCAGCCAGACCCTGAACTTCAACAGGAAACAAACTGCTGAGCAGTCAGGCAGCAGGCTTCGTTTTTACCTGTTCATGTTGGAGTAATTAAGTAACATACTGCTTTATTTAAAAATATTCTGTGTGATATGTGTAATACATTACTTTTTTGAGTAATGACCCCAACTCAGGGGGAAAAACCTCCAACATGCACAAACATTTGAACACACAGCATGCAATTAATTTGCACAAATGTAGTGTCTTTGTATATGCTGGTGCATATACAAATCATGGTGGTGACTAAAAATGGAGCCAATGAGAACACAACGTCAGCATTCATCACAGGGTTGAAAGTTGTTTCTCATGTCTCTTCTCACTTTTTACATTTTAATTTATCAACTGTTATGAATACACATTCCAATAGATCATCAAATATCTAATAATAGCTGATAATATTGACCCATAAATAAATTAGGCTCACAGTCATACATTAGGAACAGGGAGGGGGATAGAGCGTGCCACCACATGAGCCCCAACCAGCCCCGATTAGGTAGGTGTTAAAAACTGTATCTTGATGGAGTCTCACTTGGTTGCCTGACACAATTTATCTAATCATCCGATGACACGTGGGTTTTGTCAATAAATGAAAAAAAAAAAAGTGTGTTGAGGATTAGAGTGAATGTGCTCTGGAGAAACTGGTAGATTGAACGCATTACCTCTGGACAGAAACAAGTTGTCTGTTTTCAGGAGGTGTCCTAAATAAACCGATGAATAGTTTAACACACCAAGAGGCTAAAAATTGGCAAATTTTTAAGAGCATGACACCCAAATATTCTGTTTTGGGAAAAGTACAATTTTGTGTACAATTTCATTACACTAACAGAATCCCAAGACTCTATAGTGCCCTACAACTCTGTCTCATTCATTTCATTCTTGGTAATTCACAGTGTTGAAGGAGAAAAGCATGACAATAACAAAAGTGAAAAACAGTCTCCAAAGCAAGGCAGGTATATTAATTGTAGAGGGGGGATTTCTTTTCCCCCATCTGCTAACACTACCATGAGGACAATTTGTTCTCCAGTGGACTTCAAACAGAGGTAGAACTGTGAGGATTATTCGGATCTGAATATAATATTTCAACATAAATCAATTAACTTCACACACTGAATTCCTGGATAAAGCTCCCCAGTAATCTTTTCTCTGAGCATAAGGAGCTTTCCGTCAACACATTAATTCTACCCTCTGCTAGGTCCAGCTATAGTGACAGGAGGGAAAGAATATTACTACAGCATTTTTTTTCTCGTTTTTTTCTGGAATAAGAGAGCATGGCATCCTGGCATTTTACTCACTTCAATCCAAGTTATATAACCTTTAATATCATACTTTAACAGTCACTGTTTTAAGTTGCTGTGGAGTCCTGGTAGAATCATTTCAGGAGTTATAAGCATTAAGCAGCAGTCATGAAATCTGAAACATACAGTCAAAGTGCATTACAGACAGCATGCACAGCTCTGAGAGACAGATTTTCTGTCTCTTACAGTGTTTTAGATAACGAGACAGTGTCATCTACCCACTGCTATCTCACAGTTTTGGATGGGGACCAGAGTTGTGCAGTCATTAATATCTGATTCTGTGTTGCCTCTCTGGGGAAGCAGGTGTGATTCCAAGAGGAGAGAAAACAGCCACACTACATATGGCACACCCGTGTCATCACAGGTGGATGTGTGCTAGGTCACTTGTACTCAGTTTAGGGGTGGAGAGGTGCCCACCTGACCATCTGGGCTCAGTCCTGTCCCCCTGGAGGGTGCAGATGCAGGTCTGCATGAACCCATGCTTCACCATCACAGACTGCAAGGCAACCTGAACCCAGCTGGTTGAAGATTAATTTGGTAGACTTATTAAATCAAGATTTAAAATGTATTTCAAATTCCAGACTATGAGGCAATAACAAAATGTAATCAGGGTCAATATGAGGGCAGCGGGAAATATGATTCACCGCCAGATTTTACATGACTGGTTGGACTCAAGCTTCAACAGATTTTCTGGCAAACTGCAGTCAGCAGTTACAGCCAACTTCTCCTGATTACCCAAGTTTGGAGTTCATACAACAGTCTTATATCCTCCTGTCAGCCATGATGGAGTAGCTCCCACAGACACATATGAAAAGGATAAAGAGTAACAAGTCATACTGAAAATTACAATTTCATAACTGGTTTAAATAAAAGGGATCTATCCAGTTACATTGATTTTATGTTAGTATGAAATGTGTTCTTATTCTTTCTTTTTTTTACTTTAGAGTTTTCATAAAAGGAGAAAATGTATTATGTATACTGTAGGAAAGAGGAAACCCAGAACAAACAGCCTACAAGTATTTCACATCCTCCTCAAGCACTAACCTCTGGAGCCAAAAATTTTTTTTACGTTTGTGTTGAAAACTGCAGTTCTTCTGCTGACCACTGGAGGCAAGTTCCCAAAACAAATCAGTCCCATTAGACTCCATGTTAAAATGACAAAATTTAAAGCACTGAACAGTCTGTTTTACATTCTGGTACGAAAAGTGTTTTCATCTCTATGGATAGTTTCTCCCTTCATAACAATTCGAGAGAGTAAATTAGCTTTTTTCTTTTTTTATTGCATTTAATTGTATTTTTTACACAGGCAGCTGCAGTCGATTGGTATCTGCTGGTCCCTTTCTCCACTAGCTGGAGTCACTGAACTGGACCACTACACTGTGCTTCTGCTTTTGATACCTTTTGGAGCATTTTAATTGAATTATCTGACAACTAACAAATGCACTAACATGGTTTACTTGTTACCATGACAACTCCACCCTCTTGCTGAAATATGGTCATTGCTACCTAAACAAAACAAACAAATAACAACAACAACAGCAAAATATGAGGATAGTAAAAACACTGAAGCTTGCAGTTGCAAATCAGTTGGTGATGCCATGGTAGCTGCCTTCCTGAGAGCATGGTTTAGATCAGTGATAGGTGCTACACAGTCGTTAAATGGTGTGGAAATATATGGTAGAATGGCTATGTCAGGCTGTGTTAATCCTCATTATTTTGTTTTCACCACATTAAATCATGCAACATGCGTATGCACTCTGTCACCTGCAAGTACTCATAAGTTACAATGCGCATGGACAACAAATGCCAGCTTCACTATATGATGTCTCAGACTTTACAAACCTACCAGTACTTGTATGGGTTTTATCTTTGTGATGATAGACTCTCCAATAATGAAGGGAAATTTAATTCAAATTCTAAACATACATGGTTGTTTTTGTATCTAGTTATCCATAGTGTTATAGAGGCATTCCCATTGCTGAGATTTCAGCAGTATTGGTGTAATGCAGACACAGCAAAAAGGAGCGTGACATCCAAATATTCCCAAAAGGTGTGGAAGTGCCTTTGCAAGTTTCGGCCAGTCAGCCATCGAATCGAAATCTGTCAACTAAACAGTAAGTACTACTTACGTTCCCAGCACTTCTTTGAAGTCGTAATGTTCTTTGATGTCTGATGTCTTCTTTTTCCATCCATTTCCATCCTCTCCAAGAGGCATCCTACAATGCTGATGGGAAACGCCACACTACAGCTGTGGAAAAAAATAATCAAGGAAAAGACTCAGAGTATACACAATTAAGTTCAGATCAACTGCATTGATTTTCAATAGAGAAACAAATTAAATGATCAATTCGGGGAATTAGTGACTTGGTTACATTCTAAGACTTTTTTTTTTAATTCTTAAGGAAAAAACATCCACTTTTTCTCTTCTACTTTTATGTTTGCAAAGATTTAAATGCAAAGTGGAGATATACATGTTTAGGAATTTGTATACAATCTGTGCATTCCTACAGTGTTTAATATTGAAAATTAAACAAAAATATTCAGTGTTTTTTAATTGTTTTAGATTACACTCTGGTTATATGGTGTGCTGCACTGAATGACAAGAAAAAAAGCTGGAAGTAAGCGCATGATGACAAAATACAAAATTACAACAGTTCTTGTGTTTGAATTTATCAAACAGGACAAATTAGATGACCAAGGTATGTCTTATTAAGATGTAGACATTAATGAGATAAGAAATAGAAATAGATCACGACAAAACAAACCTGTAGCAACAAACCTAGGACAAGTTTACAAACAGAAACCACAAACCACTAAAAATGACAGTTCTCCAGTTCTAAAAACCACTAATAAAGTAGGGCAAACAGTGCAGCAGAGGCTGTCACAAGAAAGCGACCATATACCGTGGCAAAAACAAACGCATGGTCAGTAGGTTGTAGGCAGACACTAGCTGGGGGACCTGTGCTATATTTAACACTTCGCTTGAAACAATTGGGTTTCTCTGAAGAATGAGTATCTACAAATATACAAATCCTTGGAGATCTTTGAAGTGGAAAGTGTAGGCTATTCCAGTGATTAGGGTTTGACAATAGAGGCTGCAGGGCTGCAGGGCGTGAATGGCAAGCAAGCAAGGAGTTTGAATGGAAATTAAAAACGATGCGATATGCTTCTAATGCCACAGCGAGCTCGTTTTTCGTGGGTCGTGGTGAACATGCAACTATCATAGACTACAGGAAGAATAGACGATGTGGGTGTGCGAACCATACTGCAGCGCTCAAGGGTACGGCAGTCAAATCAAGACAGCATCTTAAGGTTTAAGCTGGAGGCTGCGGACATGCGACAAGGAAGTGGAGCAAAGGCACTTTGTCTCACAGATAAAAATAACACAACGCAAACAAGCCTGCAATGAATGTTGAACTGAAAAGGGAACGTACCTAAATGGCGATCTGTGGCTGTGATGCGTTCTTCTTCCCTCTGGGAGCGAGTGTGCTTGCTGTGCTTGTGCGCAGCGCTGGGTCCGCTCCGACTTCTCCTGACGTCAAGAAAGCCAGACGTCTATGGACGTAGTGCACCATAAAATCACTATCTGTTCCCTCAACAACGCGATCTGCGATTCACCTTATGACTGTCGAGCGACTGTCTGTTACAGCTGAAGAGTTTTTATTTTTGGCGATACTATAGCGCAGATAATTCTCCTCCTTAAGCACTGTGCGAGTTAGATTCAGGCAAATTTTCAAGAGTTTTTGAAAGTAACAACCCAGTTTGAATAAATTATCAATCACAGCCAGAGAAGCCGGTTTAGCTACAGCAGACTAAACATTTTAAACGCAAAATGGCCCCAGGATGAATTATTATTTTACGCATGAATTATCAGAGGATTAAATCTCCCTTCCGCACCAAGCATCTTTCTTTTGCAGCTCTGTGCACTCTCACACTTAAACCATTTCCTGGCAGCCAAGTGACATGCAAAGGTGTGGACAAACAAAAAGCAGGTGAGAAGATCCTGGAAGAAATAAAATGTCTCACTCACTCATTAAAAGTTTATCGTTCCCCCTTGAATGAAGTTTGATTATTGTTTCTTTTTTAGTTTAACATTTATGTCGTAATTCAGTGCTTGTTATTCCTTTATTTTTATCACCACTTGCAGGATACTGTCCACATACTAAGAAGACAATCACTGAGTATCTAAATGTATATTCTGGGTAAACGTATACGGAGAACTCCACCAACCAGTCTCCATGGAACATCACAGGGAGAAAAAGCTCCACAGGGATGGTAGCACACAGCCCGCCATTTCTGGGAAAAGGCAGGGAGTTGTCCTTCTCAGTGTATCATTGTAAATAAATGTTGGTTGGGCGTACTGCATAGCCAATATTGTAAATCCAAACGCAATACATTATAATACAAATGTCCTTAAAACACAGAAAAGCTAAGTGAAATTCTCTCTCATAAAAAGCTCTAGTGTCTGAACACTTACTCCAATACTATAAAAACCATCACTGAGTGCTGTTCCTTTATGTGTTTTTTATTTCCTTTCTTTTGTCTTAAGCACTTGTTTAAATGTGCTTTTCAAACAAAGTGATGCTAAAGTACAAGTAATATGCCATTACCACAACTTCTTCTAGTAATCATAATTACCATAACAAAAAAACTCTTCTTTAACTCCCATTTATAATTTTCACAACAAACTACTACATTATACTTTTGTGCAGTTTTTTTTTTCAGTTTCTTGTGGATACAGTAACCATAGATGTGATTTGTCATATGTTACACTTCTTCTTTCAGCTCTTCACCACAGCAGATTATCTGACTCCATCTCACTGTATCCCCCACATCCTCCTCTGTCACACCAGCCCTCTTCATGTCCTCCTTCACTACATCCATGAATCTGGCAGCTCCATCTTCAACAACCTTTACCCCATAAATCCATTCTCCCTTCCCTGCACATGTCCAAACATCTCAGCCTTCCCTCCCTAACTTTGTCTGAACCCGAGCTGTCCCTCTGGTGTTCTCATATTTAAGCTTGTCCACTCTGGTTACTCCTAATGAAAATCTTAGCATCTTTAGCTCTTTCACATCCCACCATCTCCAAACCAAACATCATAACAGGTTTTGCAATTAAACATATAAACCTTTCTTTTCACTCTTGTTGCTATCCTTCAGTCACAGATCACCCCTGAGACTTGTCTTCACCTACTCCAACCTACTTGTACTCTCTTCTTCACCTCTCTTGTGGACTGCCCTTTGCTTTGGATCATTCTCCCCAGGTATTTAAATGATCTACCTTCGCTACATCTGCTTTTTACAGCTTTACTGTTAAGCCTGTCTCCTTCTTAATCACACGCATTTTCTGTTTTTCTTCTATGGATTTTCATTCTTCTTCTCACCAGAGGATACCTCCACCTATCAAGACTCTCCTCTGACGTTCTCTATTCTTCTGTATCAACACTCTCAAAGCAAACATTGGATTGCTCTTTCTTAGCATGAAGCATATAAGCAAGCATATATATATATATATATATATGTGTGTGTGTGTGTTGTGTGTGTGTGTGTGTGTGTGTTTGTGTTAGTGTGTGTGTTGTGTTTGTGTGTGTGTGTGTGTGTTGTGTGGTGTGTGTAGTGCTTGCTGATCATCAACATCTCCTTCCTAAGCCTAGCGTTTAAACAACTCTTCCCTTCCTGTCCTCCACAGTGATGGCTCATCAGCTTGATCCCTCTGTAGCTGATGTCATATGTTTGTTAAAATACAGGGACAACATACAGGGTGAAGACTCTGCTCAATGGTTCTAGCTCCGAATGCATTGTGTCCACTGCTTCTTGGGCTTGGGACTTCTGAGATATTAGTTCTCATTACCACTCCATGTTATGATGTTTGTACTCTGGTGATTCAGGTGACTTTGATTGGAGTGGAGGTGTCCTCTCCACATAAATCACCACATTGCCTGGTTTTGTTTCTGCGCATTTCTTTAATCTTCTTTAATTTTTTGTTTGCCAAGTTTCTTTGTGATGAAACACAACTGGGTGGGTTTGCAGTCTCTGACACCCCCCCCCCCCCCCCCCACTCCCCAAAAAAAAAAAAAAAGTCATGAAAAAGGTTCAACCTGACCAAATCTTTAGGTCAAAACACAAAGAAGTGGTGTGGATACCATTGCTGCCTGACACCAAGAAAGTCCTGAGTTCGAATCCCTAACTGGCTGGGGCCTGTTTGCGTGGGTTGCTTCTGGGTACTCTGGCTTTCTCCCACGGTCCAAAGACATGAGTTAGGTTAATTTATGATTCTAAGTGTAAATGGTTGTCTGTCTCCCTGTGAAAGATTGGTGACCTGTCCGGGGTGTACCCCCACCTGGGTCAATTGTGATTTCTTATTCAATTTTTTTTAATATAAATTCTGTGATTGTTTTAAATGTTATTGTTTCCCATGAATGTGCTTCTTGTTATGTAATGCTTCCAGAAGCTCCACTATGAAAAACCACTTGATCCATATGAAATTTCTTTTAGTATTTCAGTGTTGATTCATATAAATGTATGGCTTGTGATTTAAATCGGCGTGAACTAGAAATCAGTCAATCAATGAATCATATTCGTGTAAAAATGTTCGTTGAATATAGTACACGGTGCAGTATTACAGATAGACTCTAGGGGTCAGCACTGCCTCGGTTGGCACTTTTGCCTCTGCCTTCCAAACACAACCTCAACATCCGGGCAGGAGTTTTCAAACAACACTGGCTAGCCGGTTAGCCGCTAAACATTTTTGCTCAGGGAATTACGGCTAACTTTTCTGAGATTTTGGTAAGACTTGTTTTTGAAATTTAAATTATTTGTTATTTTTCCCCCAGCTTGCGCGTATTTTATTGGGAGAGAACTTTATCGTTTTTAATTTACTCGTGTTGCAATAGCATGCTAACTGCCGCTCGTTTGTTTGCTTTGTTTCATACATCCAAGCGACGCTAACGTTATCTGATTAAGTACTACTTCCCATTTTAGACTTTATAGATGAATAAAAAACCGACTGTCCTCTTTATACTAAGTTGATTGAAAATAAATTTACAGTGGCGTTATTATTTTTTCTCTGTTTTTGTAGCCGTGGGCTAGCCTGTTGTTTAACCAGCCAGCGATGTCAGCGAGCTCCAAGCGGAGACGAGCTACTTCTCCCTCCAGCAGTGTGAGCGGAGGGGGAGACCTCGATGATGTCTCTTCCTCTACTCCTGGAAGTGGCAGAAAAAGAAAAAGAGTCTCCAATGTCCCTCCTGTGGATACGGTAAATGCGTGTGTGTGTGTGTGTGTGTGTGTGTGTGTATTTTACATGACCTGACTTTAGCAAGGCCGATGTGATCTGTACGTGCCTTTGAAACCATAGTAAACGTATATTGGAGTTTTAAAAGCTTTTCCTCCCTCTTAGATTGCTGTATGCCATGAATTGTTCAACACTATCAGAGACTACAAGGATGATCAAGGGAGGCAGCTTAGTGAAGTCTTCCAAAGGGTGCCAAAGAGGAGGTACTGTATCTGTTTGATATTACAATACTGAAGAGGAGTCAAGGTAATCTTTGCAGAAAAGCTAAAGCTTACCTACATAGTAATGTTTAGAAGCTGCAAAAGACAAACACAAAATGTGTACCGAATATATGGAATAATGGGCGTTGCTATGAAAAAAGTATTTACCCCTTTGTTTTATTCTTTTTAAATATCTGTCACAATTACATTGTTTGATATTTAATATTAGGTAAAGAAAGCCTGAGTACCGGTAAATAAAAAAATGAAGATGTAATTTATTATGGGGAAGAAGGTTAGAAAAAAAATAACTGGTCACCCTTTGTTAAAACACAAATTTAACTTTGAATATTGTAAAAAAAAAAATAAAAAAAATTAAAACCTGGTTGTGCCACCCTTGGCAGCAACGGTTAGCTGCAAGCTGTGGGAAACGCAATCAAGTGTTCCCAAACGTCTCTGGGATTGTCAAGATGTTTTTTGGTAAATGTGAGCCTTTATGTTCAATGGTTTCCACCTTGGAATTCTCCCATGGATGCCATTTTTGTAGTCTCTTTTTTTATTGTTGAATCATGAACTCATCATGAACTTGTGACTTCCTGGATGAGTTGTTTCTCTAAGTAATATTGGTAGGCCAGCAACTCCGAGGAAGGTTCAATGCTCTTCCAAGTTTTTGCCATTTGTGGATAATGACTCTCACTGTTGTTTGCTAGATTATCAAAGCCTTAGAAATGCTTTTGTAACTCTTTTCAGACTGATAGATGTCAATGACTTTGTTTTTCATCTGTTTGTTTAGTTTGTGGCATGAAATGTTGGTTTTTGACATCTTTTCCTACTCACTTTGGTTCAGTTTGATTGACTACTTATGGAGAGAAATTTACCTCAAAAGTGCCTAAAATATGATCCACAAGCATAAACTAAGATTTACAAATGTGTACAATGATTTGTGTGTAGCGTTTGAGGACTCACAAACATTTGTTTTAATCCACACACAAATACAAAGCACTCTGACCACATGTAAAACAATTTTACACATTCATACATTCAAACCTGACTAAATACTGATCATTGTACTCGTTGTGCACATTTGCAAGAATTAGTTATGCTTGTGGATTATTTGATTGGCATTTGCAACCCTTTTGAGCCAAATTTCTCCCCATAATTTCTTGATTCACGCACAGGGCCAGAGATGGGTTTGGACAGTTTTTTCCCCTAATAAATGACATTTTCATGTAAAAACTGAATTTTGTATTTACTCTGATTATTATATATTTAGTTTATGTTATTATGCCTATTTTTTAAAATTAAATTGTAGTGAAATGTGACAAATATGCAGGAAAAAAATGTTTTCACACTTTTGTAAAATGAATGAATAATGTTTATTGAACATACTCAATAATGTTGGATAATGTGAAAGTGTTTCAATTAGCCTGTTTTTTTTTCTTTTTCAGGAATCAGCCTGATTATTATGAAGTGGTGTCCCAGCCAATTGATATGACGAAGATTCAGTATAAACTGAAGTCTGAGGATTATAATGATGTTGAGCAGCTTACTGCAGATTTTCAGCTCCTGTTCAACAATGCCAGATCATTCTACAAGGTAGGTTTTGGAGAACGACAGTGCTTTCTTTATTCCTACAGGTAGCCTCTAAGGTTATAATAAATACACTATTACTTCGGCTTCATTATATAACCTTTTACTTAGGTATGCATCTCCCAATGTAAACCTTATGTGATTTTTTTTTTTTGCCTCATGTTTAATGATTCAGAGGGACAGTGAGGAGTATCAAGCTGCATGCAAGCTTTGGGAAGTGTATTTTCAAACAAGGAATGAGTTTGTGCAACCTGGAGACAGAGATGAGGATGATGAAGATGGCGATGATATGGATAACCCAGGAATGGCAACTGAAGAGGAGGTAAGTCCTCATTACATGTAAGACTGAGTTGCCCTGTGTGTATGATTGCCAGTTATTAGCTCAGTAATAAGAAAGGGTTCATATTTCTTTATTGAATTTAAAAATATTAAAATCTGTTTCAGGATATTGCCTTTGTATTATGAAGAAATAGCACCGCTGTGTGGGGTCAGAACTTATTTATACATATTTGTCTTTTAGACTTCAGCTGGAAGTTTGAAGGAAGTGCTGGAGCAACTTTTGGAGGCTATAGTCTCACATGCTGATCCCTCAGGGCGTCTGGTCAGTGAACTGTTCCAGAAATTGCCTTCCAAAGTGGTAAGTTGCACTTGAAATTGATTAACTGTTCTTCACACAAAGCATAATAATATAAGACGGGTTGAACAAAGCTTCACTTTGCGATTTTCTTACATATAGGTTTTTTATTCAAGGCACTTTAGGAGTGTAAAGTCCAGTTGTTTTCCTGTGTTTGTGGTTTTGTGTACCAACTCCAGTCTGTTATAGAATTGTTCTTTCTTTTTTAGCATTACCCAGACTACTATGCCATTATAAAGGAGCCGATAGATCTGAGAACAATCGCTCAAAGAATACAGGTAGTCATTTTGCTTCCTGACCTTTAACCATTTGTTAATTTTACAGCTTCAGTGTGTTGCATTTCTAACCATCAAAATGTAATTTAATTTGCATAGATTGGATACTATAAAAATGTCAATGCTATGGCCAAGGATGTTGAACTGATGACCAAAAATGCTAAAACTTACAATGAGCCAGGATCTCAGGTTTTTAAGGTAAAAGTCCTTTTCTCAGTTTTCTTCTTTATGAGTTTTAATACTCTGAATATTAACAATTGCTCTTTTATTCTATAGGACGCCAACACCATAAAGAAAGTCTTCATCCAACGTAAGACAGAGCTTGAGCACGCAGAACCTACTAAATCTAGTCTTCGTATCAGGTATTAAACAACAGTATAACATTGCTCTTAGCGTTGTCTTTGTGTCAAATCAAATCTGCTTGTTATACCAACAGAAAAATCTCATACCTTTAAGATATATATATGGTGAATTGTGTATCTTGTGTTACTATTTAGAAATCGCAGGTCTGGTCAGGGAGATCGAATTTCTGGTGTCAGTGTAGCTCTACAGTATGGCTCTGAGAGTGAGGACGATCCTGTGCTCTCAGGTAATTCTTATCAGTTCATGTAGCAGACAAATTTACTTTGTGGCTGTGCAGAAAAAAGTAACACTTTGTGTTGTCGATGTTTGCAGGTTCTGTATGCTATGATGAGGGAGAGTCAGAAGCTGAGAGTCAGAGTTCAAGTATGGAGATGAGCAACCCAATCTTCCAACTGTACGAAGCTGTGAGGGGTGCCAGAAATAACCAGGGCCAGATGTTCTCTGAACCCTTTCAGCAGCTGCCCTCTCGCAGGGAATACCCCGACTATTATCAGCAGATAAAACAACCCACTTCTCTCCAGCAAATCAGGCAAGAACCAGATATTCATACCATATGGTATTTAAAAATGAACCCTTTTCCCACCAAATTACATTCCTGGGGGGAGTTTAAAAAAAGTTTTTTCTTTCTCCTTCTTAGGGCAAAGATGAAGAATGGCGAGTATGAAAGCGTGGAACAAATTGAGGCTGACCTCAATCTGATGTTTGAGAATGCAAAGCGCTACAACATGCCTAACTCAAGCATCTATAAACGGGCTTTCAGGCTTCAGCAGATCATGCAGGTAGCACCTTGTCAATCATTCTGTCAGGTTGTGCTTAAAACAGTTTTACCTGTACATTTAAAAGTCAAAGAGCACATTATAAAAGCACAATATTTGAAGCAGACTGTAGATAATGGATAATAATAGGCAAGGCAATGTACCCATCTGCCTGTTCTGTGTAGGCAAAAAAGAGGGAACTTCTAAGGAGAGATGACGAAGATGGGGACAGCATTCTGTCTTCTGATGCAGGGAGCGTTAAGAGAAAAAGGTATTATTATTTCTATTGAGACTAATGCTTTTGAAATATAAAGTATTAAAATTGCAAACGTTTATAATTTTTTTTATGTTTTCTCAATGTCTCAGTGTTGTCATACTTTTATCTATTTTTAATTTTTGTCCAGCCACAAAAAAAATGTGAAAAAGAACCGAATGAAAGCCTTTTATGCTGCCGTGACCGAGGCCAGGGAGGCAGGCACAAATCGACGTCTGTGTGATCTCTTTATGGTTAAACCATCCAAGAAGGATTACCCTGACTACTATAATGTCATCCTTGAACCGATGGACCTGAAAACAATTGAACATAACATTCGCAATGAGCGCTATGCCACAGAGGAAGCTCTGATGGAAGACATGAAGCTAATGTTCCGCAATGCCCGGCATTACAACGAAGAGGGATCTCAGGTTGGGACTTTGACTCCTTCTGTGATAAAACTTTAATTTTTCTTATAGTCAAATTTATAACGATTTTAAGTCTTCTGACTCCCCAATTTCTGGTTTATGTAGGTATATAATGATGCTGACATTTTGGAAAAGATACTGAAAGATAAGCGCAAGGAGATGGGTCCTCCACCTGAGGAGGAGGATGTGGGATCTCCCAAACTGAAACTAAGTAAGTGGGAATGCTTGTGCATGTTGGTTGAAAATACTTCTGCACTTGTAAAATATTACCATGTAATAACACTGAGGTCTGTGTGTCCTTGACCCGTTTTTCACTAATTGGTTAGTCTTTAATTTTCAAAAATTAATTAATTTGTTGAACTACTTCTTTGCACTTTTTTTTTGGGGGGGGGGGTGTAACCTACTATATAGTTGTTCCTCTTAAATTATTATCAGCCAAAGCGCTGCCTGTCTCGCTTAAAACAGCAGCTGTGGAAATCAGGGTTGGCTGGAAAGTTACATGGCTTAGTGGTTGGACTTGCACAGTATGTGAACAAATGCCATTAGTAACGAGTTGTTTCATTTCCCAGCCAGTCGGACTGTAGCTGCATATTATTTTCCTGCTTCTTGTCTGTATCTGCTGTGACTATCTAATAGCGCAAAAATGTTCAAAAATCAACTTAAAAAAAAAAGAACAAGAAAGGCATTTTTAAGTATTTCGGACAGTTTGAGCTGTATTGCTCTTTTGTTTTCTGGCTCTTTTTAGCTTCTGTTTCACATTTTTTTTTCTTTTTTAAAAGCTTTTTAAAACTAACATACATTTTTTATGATAAGGAAAGAGTGGTGTTTCTCCAAAGAAGTCCAAATACCTCACCCCTCTTCAGCAGAGGTTAAATGAGCTGTATGATGCTGTGCGAAACTTCACTGACCGCCGAGGTCGGCGCCTAAGCACAATCTTCCTCCGTCTACCCTCTCGTGCCGAGTTGCCTGACTACTACGCTACAATCAAGAGACCAATCGACATGGAACGTGTGCGAAGCCACATGGCTGCAGGCCGTTACCAAGATGTCGACGCCCTGGTGGAGGACTTTGCTTTGATGTTCAATAATGCCTGCATATACAACGAGCCTGAGTCTCTGATTTATCGGGATGCTTTAGTGTTGCACCGAGTGTTGTTGGAGACACGGAAACAGCAAGAGGGAGGGGAGGAGTTTGGCCCTCCAGCTGTGGGTCTTCTGGTGCGAGAACTGATCAGGAACCTGTTTGTATCCGTGATGGGTCACCAGGATGAAGAGGGTCGCTGCTATAGTGACTCACTGGCTGAGATTCCTGCTGTTGATCCAGCTGCTCCTGAAAAGCCGCCGCTTAATTTTGATGTCATCAGAATGAATGTGGAGCGCGGTCGCTACAGGAGACTCGATGTCTTCCAGGAACACACGTTTGAAGTGCTAGAGAAGGCAAGAAGGTTACACAGGTATGGAAAATTATTATATTATTTTTTTTTTTTTCTTTAATTGTTTATCCATTAAAGTAAAGTGCATTTGCTTTGAGCGGTTCACCAAGGCTTCAAAAACCAGAGAAATGGCAAATGAAAATGGGTGTTCACAACATAAATAAATGTCTGACAATGCTAAGTGGTTAGAACATTTTTACCTTGAAACATTGCCCATGTTATATTTTCCATTTTGTAAAGATCAAACATTTTGTTTGTGTGCTGCTCTTCAGGAGAAATTAGTGATATGGTGCATATACTGGTACATATTTACTTTGAAACTGAAATTTAAAAAAATGTATATGCATTAAATGTAATCAGTTTTATTGTAAGCAAATCAATGTTTATTGTTAAATATGTGGCTCTTCCTAATAAATGAGTCCTGTTTTTACTTGCTTTGCTACACTAGGTGATACAACTCAAATGTGTGCCCGTGTTTTCTTATGATGAATGTTTTTCACGTTGGCAGGACTGACTCTGAGATATTTGAGGATGCAGTGGAGCTACAACAGTTTTTCATCAAAATCAGGGATGAGCTGTGCAAGAATGGCGAGATTTTACTGTCCGTTGCACTCAACTACACGTTAAAACACCTCCACAGTGACGTAGACCAGGAAAAGAGGGAGAAAATTCCCAAAGAGATTGAAGAGGACAAACAAAAGAAGGATGAGGATGAAAACCAAGGTGTGTAAACTTATAGAAGACATGCAGGAGGTGTGAAGAATATTAAATGTGGTTGTGGCATTGAATCATGACATGTTTCTCACCTTAAGAAGACGAGAAGCCCGAGGACCTGGCGGGAGAGGCGTGGCAGTCAAAGCCAGAGCATGTGTACAGTCAAGACTGCAGATTTGAAAACAGTACCTACCACGTGGGGGACTTCGTCTATGTGGAGCCGTCAGAACCAAACCTCCAGCCCCACATTGTCTGTATAGAACGTCTTTGGGAGGATGAAGCAGGTAGCCTAACTTGAAAATTATAGGAAGAATTATAGAATTACATCATGATTTTAAATATTTCTGTTTCTGCAAGTTAGCTGATTCAACATCTTGATTTTGTTTCCATTTAGTCAGTATATTTTGCTAAAAACAGATTGTGTTTTATATATGCAGGTGAGAAGTGGCTCTATGGCTGCTGGTTCTACAGACCCAGTGAAACCTTTCACTTGGCCACACGCAAGTTTCTGGAAAAAGAAGTCTTCAAGAGTGACTACTACAACAAAGTGTCCATCAGTAAGGTTTTGGGCAAATGTGTGGTCATTTTTGTGAAGGTGAGAAAGTGAACCACATATTGAAAATGGTTTAATTTAAGCCGCCAAAAGTCCATTGTCTAATTACGAATCTTTCTGTAGGATTATTTCAAAATGCAACCCGAGGGCTTCAGACCTGAGGACGTTTATGTGTGTGAATCCCGCTACACTGCCAGGAACAAGTTTTTCAAAAAGATCAAGATTTGGGCCATGCCGGAGAGTTCCTTTAAATTAGTCCCTCGGGAGTCGCCTCTTCCTGTTGTTCGTGTAGCCTCAATGTTTGTGAAGCCTGACCAGGAAAAACCGGTGGCATATACAGTCAATGGCTTTGTAGAGAAGGTAAGGTGACGCCAGTTGGCGTTAATTGGAAAGCATTAACTCATAAACTATTAGCACACTGATAAGGAGCCTGTTGATTGTTTTTCTATATAATAAACACCTGAATCCTCTGTCTGTGTTCATTTAGGAGAGAGAGGATGTCCCTACGGAGATGAGTGGAGCTGAGCCCGGCTGCCAGTACTATGAACAGTTATGCTACAAAAACATGTGGTTTAAAGTGGGAGACTGTGTTTACATTCAGTCTCATGGATTATCAAAACCTAGGGTTGCCAGGTTGGTTGACATATATTATGCTACATTGACACTTTTTGAAATAGGGCCTGATGTGTTGATTGGGGGTGTTTAGATAAGATGGAGTTATTAGCTGTTAGTAACATGACTTCCTGTGCTGGGCTATAGGATAGAGAAGCTGTGGCTACAGAATGGAACTACATTCTTCTTTGGACCCATCTTCATTCACCCTGAGGAAACGGAGCATGAGCCCACGAAGATGTTTTACAAGAGGGAGGTGTTTCTGAGTCATTTGGAGGAGACGCTGCCCATGACTTGTGTCATAGGTATGATTTTGAAAACTTACCAAAGATTTCTTGAGTCAGCTCATTTACTCCTCGTGTAATGCATTTAAATGAATTGTGCACTAAAGAAAAAAATAATTTTGTTTTTCTAGCAGAAAACAAATTGGTTAAATGGCAACCTCATAGACTTGAGAAATAGGTTTAGATAAGACAGACAAAAGTGCATTTCCCAGAAGGCCATTTCGTGTATTAATGTTTAAATGAACATTAAAGCTATAATTTTCTACATTTGAGTCACCTCAGAACAAGTTTTTCATCAGCAGTCTTTTCTAATCTTTTATTCTGCCTGTCTGCTCTCCAGGCAAATGTGTAGTGTCTTCCTTTAAGGACTACCTGTCATGCAGACCCACCGAGCTTTCAGAAGACGATGTACTGCTGTGCGAGAGCCGTTACATTGACAGTGAGAAGATGATGAAAAAGTTCAAGGGTCTGAAACGCTTCTCGTACTCTTCCAAAGTGGTTGAGGATGAAATCTACTACTTCAGGTCTGTTGGTTAAACAGAGCACTTATTAGGATCATAGATGGTATAAAGGATGGATGTAGCCAACGGGAAGTTGCCAATAAGCTTTTTTTTGTGCTTGATATTGAAATTAACTGACTACACCTGTATTTAAAAAACAGTCCAACCTTTTGGATCAACTTTAAAACTAACCAAACCTCTGAGCACTGTGTGGGGATTGAACTTACTCTATTTTGCCCCATTCAGTAAAGCTGTTCTTGTAAAACTGGAGCTGATGAGTGAGGGGCGGATCTGATCTCATTGGCTGATTCTCGTTTCTGACATGAATAACGATCATAATGGACTTTATGTTTTACTCAGGATGAACTGAAACTGCACTGGTGAAGTTGCCCCCTGCTGGGAATTGAGTAGAACGTTAGCTTTGAGGCACATGGGCTTCTCTTTTCAGACCTGAAGCCACAGCCATCTTTTATGCTCTCTATGATTCTGATTTAAATTTAACGATTAGCACTGAGGTGCTATGATGTCTGCTTATTTTATTCCATGTAGAAAATTAATAGTGCCACAGAAGGAAGCATCACCAATTTTGGACAAGAAGATAGATGAGCTTGAGGTTAAACTGGCAGATATGGAGGATGCAGATGATGACATGGAAGACATGGATGAGGATGAGGAAGCTCCAGAGACACCTTCTTTGCCTCAGATGCAAACCCCACTTACAAACGACATGGATGTCATGCCATACACACCCTCGCAGGTCTAATTTTTTTAAACCATCTGTTCCTTGTTTGAAAATGTTGATGTTTTTTTTTTTATATATAAACTTGTGTCTTTGCTTTTCCATTTAGACCACTCCTAAGGTTAAAGGCTTGTCAAAGAAGGAAGGGGCCAAGAGAAAGATCAACATGAGTGGTTATATCCTCTTCAGCAGTGAAATGAGAGCAGTGATAAAAGCTCGTCACCCAGACTTTTCCTTCGGGGAGCTGAGTCGACTGGTAGGCACCGAGTGGAGGAACCTCGAAGCTTCCAAGAAGGCAGAGTATGAAGGTCAGATAAAATAATTAAATGAATACAAATATGAATCTATTTGAACTTGTGCTAGCAAAACAAAAAAAAAATAAAATCACATCTTTGGATGTTTCAGAGCGTGCAGCCAAAATAGTGGAACAGCAAGAGCGTGAGAGGCCACCTCAGAAGCAAGCTTCCCCAAGAGCAGGTACCCCTGTAGGGGCACTGATGGGGGTGGTACCTTCGCCTAGCACTATGGGAATGATAAACCAGACCATGACACCTGTGTCAGGTAACCCCTCTCAGAGACAGCACGAGTGTTTGACAGCAGGAAAAATGAGGCTGGACTGAATTAAAGACAGTAATCCTGTAATTTTCTAACACTTGAAAAGAAGTTTATCTCAAAACGATGTTGTTATTGCAGTTTTTCCTCTTTATTTGCTGCTATTTGTTTGTAGTTTTGTCATCAACCTTCATATTTTATATTGCATGACATGAATTGCATGAATATTATTTTTTTAACTATGAATGCCTTTTGTTAATATTTCATTTCCCATTCATGCTTGTTTTGCTAACATTCTCAAACCCATATGTATTGTCTGCCCCTTTCACATGAAACCTTCAATATCAACCATCAACTGTGTCTATTTATCTTTGCCGATGACCATGTGTGGCTGGAGGCCAACATTTCTTTTTTTGGAAATGTAATCAGTGCAAGAATGAGCTGACTAGATTTCAGTGGTCTAAGGTCACTGTGATCTTATCTCAGGAATTCCCATGCTAACAACAACATTTCACACAGTGGTGGAATTTTATCTCCCATACGGTCATCTTTGCCGTTCAGAGCTCACAAATGAGGAAAAAATGTAGTTGCATGAATGGTAGAAAGTCTGTAGACATGCGAAAACTTTTAAATTAACAGCCCTTGTGGTTTAAGGTACTTGTGTGAAAGGGGCCACTGTGTGCAGTAGTAGTGCATGTTATTTTGGTGTCAGCTGCATGTCACTTATGCATGGATATGTTGTCCTCTCCTCACACTTTTCCCAAAGGCATGATGGGAGCTTACGGTCCACCTTACATGCCAATGCAGGGCCCCCATGAGGGTTTGCTGAGTGTGGCCCCAATGCCACCTCACCCTACAGGGGGTCCTCACCTGCCTCCTCACCATCTCCAGCAAGGTATGCCCGGGTACCCTGGCATGCCTCATCAGGGTAAGGGCCACTGTCCTAGCCGCACCTGCTCAGTCACATCCAGTCGTGTCTCTCCTGCTGGAGGGGGTTTACCTGGTCCACAGGCTGCAAAGCCTGATCTACACACTGAGCAGCCAAAGCAGTCTCTTCTAAAGTGCTCTCACATTTCACACTTAAAATATACAAACAAATATATGAAATTCACACATGGAATGCATGCAAAACTGATACCAAACCACTAACGTTCAACTGGTAGTTAAAAAACTAACATTTCCATGAGTCATTATAAAGCTTAACATAAAATGAACAAAAACAAGAGTTTACCACAGTTACAAAATGCACACAAGCTAAATATTTTCATTTACAACAGGGATGATGGGCACTGGTATGAATGGCATGGCGGGAAGTCCTGCACAAGGAAACTTTATTCAGCAGGTGAGCCTGAGTGCAGAAAAACCCTGGCTGTATAGGTGTTATTTCATATTTCTATATAGTTTATATTGGTGTTTTTAACTGTTCAAGAAAATATGGATTTTGTTTTGTTTCCTGCATAATCAGACATCACCTGCTTCAGTTTTACTAGCAAGTGTATATATAGGCCTTTTTTTTTTTTTTTTTTGCAAATAATGATAATCATAATGATAATTTAAATTATGCATTCTATGTATCATCTACATACTAACAAAATATTGTCATTGTGTGACCTTAGCCTGGGATGTTTAGCCCAGGACAGCATGCTCCTCCACCCTACCCTGGACAAGGACAGTTAGGCCAACCCTCACATTTGCAGCCCACCACTCCCATGTTTGTGGCTCCACCACCAAAGACTCAGAGAGTGCTTCACTCAGAGGCCTACCTGAAGTACATAGAGGGCTTAAATTCAGACTCCAGCACTGTTAGCAAGTGGGACCAAGCACTCAAAGGTAGGTTCTTTGTTTTTACTTTTATTTCTAGAAAACTCTCCATCACTGCTTTTTTTTTTTTTCCAGTTGCTTTGTCCTTTTAACATTTTTGTATTTTTAAGCTCTGAAGAGTTATTGCAACAACTGTAAAGACTGCATTTTGCTCTGAAGTTTTTTTTTTTCTTATGTTAAAATTATGTCTAAGTCATTGTCACAAAAATTAAAGCAACATAATAACACCCCTCTGTAAGAGGTTGGAAAACTGAGAGGACCAGATTCCTGTAATACAAAGCAGGATTTCGGCTTGTCTGAGAAACTTGAGGGTTGACACTGGGTTTTCAGTGCAACGAAGGTGGATCACCTCCTACCGGGGTAGAGCACCATGGTAACTTAGGTTAGGTTCCTGATTAGAGGTCAACATGTATGAAATCAAGAGGGGAGAGAGAGTGGGGAAAGACACGCAGTAAAAACAATATTTTAAATGAAAAGTTCAATTATAATTATCAGACTCAGTCATGTCTTAATGAGAAGAGTTGTGATTATAAGTATGGTAACTTCTCTCAGTCCTACATTGCTGCCAGCTTTCCTTCATATGGGTTCAAATGGGCAACATTTAATTAACCAAGCAGTTTTTTTTTCCTGTCTTATTGAACAACACACTTAAATGGCACACTTTTAATATGTTAATACTCTCATACAAATGCTTTCATTTTGTATTGTATGTTTAACCTATTCATATTTTTACTATAGTATAACTTTTATAAAGTTCTTTCAACCAAGAAAAAAAAATCAGCTACTCTCCAGTGCTATTTACTGATAAGTGATATTTCTGCTTATCAGTAATTGTAAATGATTACATGCTACCAGTATCAACCCTTTCATGGGTACATTTAGGGGAAATAGCTAAATGATAGCTTCTGATGCACTGTAGATGATGAAATCCACAAATCCTTTTTTTTAAAATACATTTTACATTGATGATATTATGAATTGTTCCACCTTTCAAAGATTTGACCTCTATGGGGAGCTTATTTAAGAGCCAGTCATGTTGCTGACCTCCTTCCAATCAGCCTAATTAGCTCTGAGGCATTCAAGCAGGAGCTTACACAATACTTTTTTCCCCATATGTGATGCTGGCCTTACATGATAGGAATATATTTCTAAAATGTTGACTGTGTTGCCTTAATTTTTGCATTAAACCCAAATTGTCATTTCCCAGCATGTTTACCAGTTTGAGTGTGTGCATATCTTTGTTTTTGTTTGCTTTCAAAGGCAATAGTGAACATTATTTGCCTTTTGAATAATCACACTTAAGGCGAAATATGCGTTTCCATTAACAGCGCAAAGGCGAGATTCTCACCTGACCAAAGAACAAGAGAGTCGGCTGCCAGCTCACTGGCTGAAGAGCAAAGGAGCCCACACCACCATGGTGGATGCACTGTGGCGTCTGCGTGACCTGATGTTAAGAGACTCTCTGAACATCTGTCAGGCTCACAACCTGTAACCTGTTGAACTTACAGACCACTCTGCTCAGTCACTGCTCTTATCCTCAAGTCACAGAGTTTAGCTTGTAGACCCTAGAAGCAATATTTTATAGTGAATCATGAGCAATTTTATATTTATTAGCTAACAGTTAATTGTGTGCTGCATTTCATTTTTTTTATACCATTTGGATGAATAGTTCTGCTAAACCTGTGATTTTTGGCTTATTGGTGCAAATAAATTTGTCAATACCCCAAATAGCCTGCGTCCTCTTTTTGTTGTTGATGGTGTTTTTTTTTTAATGTGATTACCCTCATAACGTGTTTGTGTTTTACTCCTTTGTGCTTCACAATCCTGAATGATAATATTTGAGATCGTGGAAGTACTTCCTCCTAGTCGATGTCACTTCCTGCAGAGTGAAGCGAGATAGTGCCATTCTCTTTAGTGTTTGCCCTGTCTTCCCAATGTCCACCTCCTCACCGCTCGCATTTCGATATCAAAATAACGCACTGTGATTCTCCAAACTGGCCATTAACAAAAGCAAACGACCGTAAATCAGCGTGTCATATGGAGTAACTAAAAACCGCACAGAAGGAGCGACGAGGTGAGCTTTACTTTGTGCTCAGACTGTCGGCGTTAGCTAGCTAGCGTTGACACCGGGTGCTCCCAGACTCGCTTTGAATTAAACACAAGATGTTTGTTTCCTCCCCTTTTTTTCTGATGTATTAATTTAATAAACAAATGTCAAGTGCTGTTGTCAGTGAGTTGTGGGCGTTGTCTTGCTGTTCTCAGCACCTGTTCAGTAACGAGTCTTGTTTTTTGCAAAGATTGTCCTATCATGTCCACCCCTGCCTTTCGTAGCGAATATGCTAGTTAGCGAGCATGTTTCCCCTGTAAAGCTTGTACATCCACCCGGCGGCCTGATTTTAATTAGGAATTAGCTGCCAGTAGCTTGTGCTGCTGACAGCTAGTCAAATCATTGACGAATATACAGATCCAGAAAGCCTACCAGACAGTAATCGTGGTTGTTTGCAAGCGGCTGTATCAGCTAACCACCTAGCCTCAGTTTTTCGTGTTGTAAGTCGAGCTAATGGTAAACATTTTTTCTTAAACAAATTAGTTATTATTAGTATTATTTTTGTATTTAACCATGCTTGGCATGAGGTGCAGGTTACAGTCGTTGCATGTAAATGGTGGTTCTGCTCTATCACAGTTAGTGAAGGCTCCCAGGGCCCCTTTGACAGCACGGACCCTCCCAGCTGTGGTTTGAATGAGAACAAAAAGTGATTTGAGTTTTTATCAGCAGCATCCTTACTGTGAGATCAAGGCAGCGAAAATGCTGTTAATAAACATTACTGTGCTGTATTATTATAGGCACTATATGACTACGGTGTTCCCTTGGTCACTTGGCAGATTATCACTTTTTGTGCCAAAAAGTGATTTCCAGTGATTCCATGCGTTTTTGTTTCCCATGTTTTCAGTCCTTTTTGGCCATTTAAAATACCTTTAAATAACTATTTTTATGTTTCTTGCAGTTTCTGGTGTCCTCTTGGCCAGATTACTCTTAAAAAGCCATTTTTGTTTTGTCAATGAAACTTTTTAACTTGTTAAAAATGGATATATAATAGCCATAAACTGATTCTATCATGTGATAGGAATGTTGTTTGTGGCTCAAGATAACTTGATATCATTCATGAGGGATACATTTGACACATGTTTTACACAGTATAGGCCAACAAGTTATTTTTAGCAGTTTAAATACAGCCAATCGCTTTTTGGCAAAGGCTGTTAATCCGTTTTGGGCACAACACTGTTCTTATAGGCTGATTGATAAAGTTATCTCCCCAATATAGACAAACTGGGTGACCTGTGCTGGGACCCAACACATATTACTGTTTCTGACCTGCTTTTCTTTAAATTGGCAAATTGTCTGTAGTGCTCAAATGAACACAAAATTTGTATTTAACTACCAGAGTGATTTTTTTTTTTCATGCTATGCTGTCAAATGTCTGTTACTTACAATGAAATGTATTTATACCCTTAAACCACCTTAAATGGGTTTCATATTGTTATGCAGATGATATCCAATTGTAAATTTCTTTTTCTTCACCTCACAATGTTCCAAAAATATCTATCCTTCATGACTTTAATGATGCCACAAAGCACTGCATGGCTGCTGATTACATTTTAGTTATTACTGGAAGTAACCATTGAAGCTCTTCTGAACTGAGCAGTTTGTGTCATATTTCAGGTGTACTTATGGAACAAAATGACTGTGCGTGTTTGGCAGAAGTCGGTGCGGGTGGTCTCTACCTGGGCAGCTACCGAAACTATTCTTAAGGCCCCAAGATCACATCTTCATTGATATATACAGAGATTCAAAACTTGTCATTAATGGTACAGGGAAAGTTTTCAAATGATGTCTTTATGGAGGAAGTATTAATAGTCTTGTGCGATCCTGCTTTTTTAATCTTGGCGATCACTTTCAGAGATGTGCATTATCAAATGCCTGCTTACATTCGTGAACTCTTTCGTCCTTATATAACGTGCAGATAATTCAAGTCTTTCTGCTCGACACCTATTGCCAGACTTAAAAAAGAGAGACTGTGCTTTCAAAGTTGCAGCTTCAAACTATGGAATCCACTACCATTACATTTGAGATCTGTGGACTGTATTGAAACATTAGTTTGAATCAAAAGAAAACACATTCTTCTACATCTTGAAGAAAAAGAAAAATTGTTTTGTAAAAAAGCCAGGCTTTCTTCATTGCATTCCTGACTGATTGAATGTGCTAGAAAGAACATTTTGTTTTTGGCAACTGCAAAATGCAGAAAAATAAATAGTAAATTCACATAGTGCTGTTTACTTTTTTAGTGTAGCTGATAATATTAGGTTGACTTAAGCTTAGTGTACAGCAGTGCTGATTGACTGCTGGACGGTGCTACTCTTGGTTCCCTTGTCTGTTTTTGTTGCACTTGTAAGTAAATTGTTCAGGTGTTTAAGTCTTTGTTTAACAGTCCTGCAATTGACACCTTTTATCTTTGACTTCTAGGATTTCTGCTCTTGTGAAGGTTTTGATGCTGCTTTATTTTTTCAAAATGAAGATTTTCTTATATTCTAGTTATTTATTATTTGAAAACTTATGTCCTCTTTTTCCAGGTAGACCCTACATTCAGATCACCTCAATCAGCAGTCCTCCCCCACTGTAAATTTATATTCTTGACCTCATCTTACTGTTAACTTAGCTATAGCAGCGAGGATGTCTCAGCTCCAGTTTCAGTGTCCAGCTAGCCCCATGCCCGCTGCTTCTGCCCCCCTGCAGCCACAGCCTAGCTACAGCATCCCTTGTGCCTCAGGCACCCTACCGTCAGAGAGCGCCAGCCAGCCCATCAGGAGCTCCGCTCTCCCCGCAGGGTCAGCCACTCCCTACAATAGCACCACAGGTAGGTTTTCTGATTTTGTTTGGTCAAAAAGCTTGCTTATCGGTGATGGCATTTAAATTAATTAGTTTGGGATTTATTGTTTAGTTTTTATGATCACATTATGCATCTCACACCCCTTTTATTGCAATGTTTTGTTTAAAAAAATTGTTAGAACCTGGAATGCTTTTGCCAGATAGTATGTGTATTAGATTGTGAGACTTTATGATGGTTCCTGTAGATAGTTATAAAGAGAATTTTGGCTCTTTCTTTTCCATAAACAGTATCTAACATGGCAAACCCTAAAGAGAAGACCCCTATGTGTTTGGTGAATGAGTTAGCCCGTTTTAACAAGATTCAACCTGAATATAAGCTGCTTTGTGAGCAAGGGCCAGCTCACTCAAAGGTACGAGTTGCTCACATCATTTTATTTTTACTGTTGTCCTGTTCTGCTGCAACTTTATGCTAATGATGGAGAATCAATTTTAGATTTTCTCAGTGAGGCTCACGCTGGGAGATCAGCATTGGGAGGCAGAGGGGACCAGTATCAAGAAAGCTCAGCATTCCGCTGCTGCATCAGCCCTCGCTGAGACTACACTCCCTAAACCCACTGTGAGGACACCCCGCAGCACAGGAAAGCACCAAGGTACGCTCTTCCACTGGTTTTATTGTATTCTCTTTTCTAATTGTTGCTAACACCTTGTAAAATAGAAGCATTGAATTCATTTTTGGTTTTTTTTTTTTTGTTTATCTCAAAGCAGATGGCATGACGCATATTACAGAGCTGAGTGCACTATGCATCAAACTTGGTAAAAAGCCTCTCTATAAACCCATCGACGCATATACGGGGATGAGACCACCAAACTTCAACTATAATGTGCGGGCTCCAGGGCCTTACCAGCGCTCTATGCAACAGTGAGTTTGCATCATTTAGAAATCTGAGCAGAAATCTTATTGTCTCTCTCTCTTTTTTTGAGGAAATGGGGGGAAATGGGTTGTATTTAACTTCAATTGTCATCCAGGTACTACTACCCATTTCCTCCTGTGGGACCAATGTTATATCATGTGGAGCTTTCTATTGGAGGCCAGCAGTTTTTTGGGAAAGGACGAACGCGGCAGTTAGCCAAACACGATGCTGCTGCCAAGGCCTTGAAAGTACTGCAGAAGGAGCCAATACTGCAACAGTTGCCAGTGGTGAGGAAAGAAGCCCACACTCGGCATCTGTGATATTTATTGCTTCTGGGGGTTTTTTTGTCGTTGTTGTTTGTTTTTTTTAAAACATGTCCTCTTTTTTGACAGGTGAATGGAGAGCCCGAGGAGGAGAACCTGAACAAATCAGAAATCAGTCAAGTCTTTGAAATTGCACTTAAACGCAACTTACCTGTCAGCTTTGAGGTTTAAATGGATTTTATTTATCATTTAGGGGGGGATTTATGTCATCCATCAATTTGTACACCACTGCATGTTCCTTCTGCCCATAATCTATTGAGTTTAATAGAATAAATGCTCCCCTACATCAGGTGTTTCCACTTTTGCTTTCCAGGTTTTAAAAGAAGAGGGCCCTCCACACATGAAGACTTTTGTAGTGCGTGTTACAGTTGGCGAGTTCACAGGAGAGGGCGAGGGAAAAAGTAAAAAGATTGCAAAGAAGCTAGCAGCAGCAGCGGTGCTGGGAGAGTTGAAGAGACTACCCCATATACCCAGTGTAGAAAAGACGCAGCCCCGCATCAAAAAGAAAACCAAATCTATCATCAAGGTAGTTTTGCAAGTTTTATACTAGAGTTGGGATAGTGATTACACACCTAACGGCTTCCTTAAGCAATCATTAACCTGTCGTGCCAACAGCTGCAGACCAGTCCAGAATATGGACAGGGAATGAATCCCATCAGCCGCTTGGCTCAGATCCAGCAGGCCAAGAAGGAGAAGGAGCCGGAGTATAGCATGGTGACAGAGAGAGGGCTGCCACGGCGCAGGGAGTTTGTCATGCAGGTGAGTCAGCTGCAGCCGAGGCATGCTGGCAGCAGCACTTATGCAACATCTGTCTCTGCTTTCCTCTGTCTCCGCTTGTTAATTTCTCATTTCGTTCATCTTTTCCATCTGTTTATTCTGGTCCAGGTTACTGTGTGTGGGCAGTCTGCAGAGGGAATGGGACCCAGCAAGAAGGTGGCCAAGAGGAACGCAGCAGAGAAAATGCTGGAGCTCTTGGGGTATAAAGTGCCTCAGCCTCAACCCCCAAAACCGGCACTCAAAACTGATGAAAAGGTACTGCTTAGACCTTCTCAGGAAAGTCTCATAAATAAGTTAGGTGGCCAATGTTTATATTATATTTATATAGTAAAATTGTTGTTATATTTAGACCCCAGTGAAAAAGCCAGGTGATGGGCGCAAAGTGACCTTCTACGAACCTGGTTCTGTAGAGGAGGGGACACTGGGTAAGACTTGATGGGAAAATAAAAAAAGTTTAACAATCATGAAGAAAATCATTAACCTTGGAGCCTTTTGTTCAAAAGGTTCCAAGGAGGAGGACTTCCGCCTGCCTTACCTGAGCCACCAGCAGCTGCCTGCAGGGATCCTGCCCATGATGCCTGAGGTGGCACAAGCAGTTGGGGCCTGCCAAGGATCCCAGGCCAAGGACTACAGTCGAAGTATACCCAACCCAGGCAAGACCACGATCACTGCCATGATTGCTAACGAGCTGCTTTATGCTGGGACATCACTGACTGCAGAGACTATCCTGAAGACTAAAAATAACATGAATCAACTGCCCCACGGCCCCCTAACCAGGCCCTCGGAACAGCTCGGCTATCTGGCATCTGTGCAGGGCCTACAGGTAAACAATGGGTTTGACTTTCATGAGCTTAATTATTCAGTTTGAATTGTATAAATTGTTTTTTATGGTACAAATTAGTATAAATAATTTAAAATGTATCATCTGCTTGCAGGTGGAATACAAGGATTTTCCCAAAAACAATAAGAATGAGTTTGTGTCACTGATTAACTGCTCCTCCCAGCCACCGCTCATCAGTCATGGGATTGGGAAAGATGTAGAATCCTGTCATGATATGGTGAGTATTTATTTCAGAAACTACAGATTTAACACTCATTGACGCCCTTTGTGAGTGAGCCACAATAGTGATGAGGGAAATATATTTTCAGTGATGGGGGGTATAGTCAGCTGTTGATGTATAATAATCATTTGTTAAATATTTATTTCGTGAGAGTGGAAGAGGGAGCTTTCAAAGGTAATACGGGTTTCTTTCTCAGTGTGCAAGTCCCGAGCCCTTGCTACTAACGGAAAAACACGTTTAATAATTCCTAACTTTATCCCAGCAACTTTCCATGAAGAGGATTTGGAATAAATCTTGTGTGGAGTCGTGCAAGTGTGACCAAAAGGCACACGATTGCTGTTAATGTCATGATGACACATTACAAAGGCTTTAGGCCAGCCGTTTCCAAAATAGGGGCTGTATAAGCCAGCTGCTTCATGCACTCCCATTCCTTTTTGTTGCTTCTTCCAAGACAGTAAGACTTCCAAGACTCATACTTTTCAGGTTACAGCTCAGATAACGCATACTGTTGCTTATTTTTTTAGGCTGCACTGAACATATTGAAGTTGCTCTCAGAGTTGGACCAGCAGTCAAACGAAAGGACAGGAAATGGACCAGTTTCTGGGTAAGCTATGAGAAACACTGCCTTTCAACTTGTAAAACATTTACATTTTCATTGCTGTTACGTCTTTAAAAACCTCATTTTCTCTTGTTTGCTTGCAATAAAGACAAAGATTTGGAGCTTTGAAGCTCTTTAACTCTTTCCAGTCAGGAAAGAGTTAAATAAAACCTTCAGACAAATGCAGCTGTCCAAAATCTGATGAATCACATACAGTGATGTCAGTTTGCATAGATGTCTGTTAGATCTGAAAAGTAAAAATGAGAGTGAAAAGAGGTTTCGGTGGTGTAGTGTTATAGAGAAGGGAACTTTACCCATATCTACATATTGGACTAACAATATAACACACCTGATTCTCTGATTAAGTTGAGTTGCATTGTAGATGATGTGAGGTTGAAGTTTGAGATGGCACGAGAATACATCCTTGGGGTTCGTGTATTTAGATTGTTGAAGGAGGAAGAGTGTGTGTGGGATGGTTCAAAAAAAAAAGAAGAAGAAAATCTGGACGTCTGATGCTTTTTTTATGCTAATAGTGACACTAAACAGTGGTTGGAGATGCAACCAAAGATTATGTGTGATGAACTTGTGACCTTGTTACCTTGGAAATGATTGGTTTGAAACCCAGGACCAGGTTTGAGCCACTTGTTAGTCAGCTGCTGTCTTCAAAGCAATTTTGGTGTATGAGTATGGAGTCAGTCTGCGATCAGTTTTCAGTTGAACAGGGTCAAGCTGGCAATTACGTGCAATCTGTCTGTGATAATACAATATTAACTGTGATAAATTGGTGAAAATGGAAAATGTTTGCAACTCTATCCCTTTATACATGCATAGAAATTGACATTAACTGTCTATATTCAGCCCGAACCTTATAAATTTGAAATAGAAATGCAGAAATAACTTGGATGGGGATTTAAATGCAAACTTACATAGACGCTCAGCAACTTTGCTTTTAGATCAGAGTATAACCAGAATACACCAACTGGCAAGTAGTTAAGTCCAGTCGGTGCAGACTGACTCTGATTGCAACATGTTAGCAATCTTTCTATGTTTTTAAATTAGGCTTTGGTGACAAATAACAAATAATACATCTCTCTGAGAGTGACCACAGTCAAAATCACACCACAAATTTTTGGAGACAGGTTGCCTCTCATCAGGCAACCTGTGCCGATACCCTCTGATCGAAAGTGGTGCCGCAACTGCTAGTTGTGCAGCAAATGCAAGTCACAAAGAGGTTTCTGTCTTTTATTGTGTTACTGAGCTTATAAGGGGTGTAGAAAGAAGTAAACGCCACATCTTGTTAGATGTTAAATGATGCGGGGCTCTGTAAACACAACAGAATTGTCACATGTAAATTCTTCCATGTTATTTTTAAAAATGAAGTGAATATATTCCACTTCAATAAACACTTGTGTATGGAGACAAAAAAAAGAGTGTTATGTGAGAGCTCAGCTAAGTTAATCATTTTTTTATTTTCCGCAGGTGTGGCAAACAAGAAATTGAAGGGGACTTGCACATCAAACAGGCTAACTCAAGCACATTGGCACAGACTCTGGATGGCACTGTTTAGATTATGAGGTTTGGTTGTAAAAGCACTAGAGAAAACTCAGACACTGTGTTCTTAGTCAGATTTAGAAGGCTACAGGAAACTTTGGACTCTGTAGACTCTAAACCATCACTGTTCATATTCACCGTTACAAAATGTTCACAGTTAAACAAGATTAATAGGAAAAATAGACTATCCTCCTTGATGTTGTTTAATTGTACACATTATTTTTCTGTTGCTTTGTAGGAAAAAAAAAAGTAGCTGCATCCTAGCCAATCAATTGGGAGGAGGGGTGCTTGATAAGGGGAGGAGAAAAAGGAAGAAGTGATTTACTGTGAACTCTTTATTTTGCATAGAACTTGTTTACTCTTTGTGAGAACTGCTAACTCTTGTTTTTAAGTGTTTTACGTTTTGTCCCCTGCAGAGGTAGTTCATTAAAGAATATTCTCAATATGGTTTAGATCTTTGTCTAGGGTGCAGCTGGCGAACCTCTGATTTTCCTAGAGTGCTTTATATCAACAACCACAAGTGAAGTGTTATCAACATTACCATGTAGGGCTGGGAAGAATCTGTGACTAAATGTAGCGTGTTGTAATGTGATCTTGTCGAATCTGTGTGTGGCAGGGATGTTTCCCTGTTGCACCAGTTTCCTTGAAAATCCCTTTTCCTCCCTTATGTCAAACTCTCCCTACTCTTTCTGCTCCCCATGGTAATTAAATGTGCTTACATGCACAAAACTAAGATTTGCCATTTTGTCTCTTTCTTTGTAATGTATAGAGGTGTGCTCAATTATGATTTTGCACTGATGTTGGCCAATTTAAGAGTTGTTACAGATATAGTAACTCTTTAATCTCCTTCACATATGCTAAATCTTGTGAATCTCTGGGCAGATTGCATATTTTGGTGATTCATTTTTTTTTGATGTTTAAAAAAATGTAAATAAAGCCCCTGCAGCAAGCACGCATGGAGTGAACATTTCATAAACTGGTATCAAGGGGGTATATATTGTCTAATATGCCCTGATTGGACAGTTTATTTAGGTAGAACATAAAATTGACTCAATATTCAACTGTTTATGATACTGTCAACAGCATCTGCAGCAAATAACTATTTCGTAGCAAGTTGTTTACTGAAAAAGAGAAAATATCCAGTAAGGGGCAGTTTTCTGGGTGAAAAAGCCTTTTTGATACCAGAGGTCAGGTGAAAATGGCCAGACTTCTCGGAGCTGATAGGCCAGCGGAAGTAACTCAAATAACCACATGCAGATGATCACGTCTGAACATATTGCCTGAAAGTTGATTCTGTTCATGACAACAGAGCGTTTTCAGTCAGAGGAGCGTTTAATCACTCATCCAAATGACATCTTGAGTCCCAGCTGACTGCAGGTTTCCCAAACCTTATAAACAGTGCATTTGCATGATGACCAAAACTAGCACCATTGCATAACAATGAGCCATGGGCTTAGTTTCATGATTGTTAATATGCAAATCAAGAAACTAAGCTTGTGCAAATAAGTTCTCGGCAACCTGTACGCTCCTGAGACTGAAGAAGTCACTTGGATGACTGATGAAACATTTGCTCCATTGAAAACGCTGGATCGCTCTGCATGCGTCAAAGACACCTCTGAATACACAGCACATGGAGCACTGAAGCAGATGGGCTACGACAACAGAAGACTAAGACACTATGAGCAGGAAACTGAGGTTACAATAAACATGGGCTCACAAATATTGGACAATAGAAAATTGGAAAAACATTGCAGGTCTGATGAGCCTCGATTTCTGCTGCAGTATTCACATGGTGGGGTGAGAATTTGAAGTAAATGACATGAACGCGTAGATCAACCCTGTCATGTGTTAACAGTTCAGTATGTTGCTGTTGTAAAGCTGTGGGGAATTATTCTTGGCACACTTTGGGCCCTTGAGCATTGTTTAACCTTTGGGATTCGGTGGATCTGGAGATTGGCATCATGGACGTGCAGCTGACAAATCTGCACCAACTGTGTGATGCAAACATGCCAATATGGACCAAAATCCATGTTTCCAGCACCTTGTTGAATTTAATTTGTGCCATAAAAAGTGAGGGTGGTTCTTAAGACATAAACAGGGTACCAACACAGTACTAACAGCATGTCACTCAGGTAGTGGCTTTGAAAACCTATTCTGTAATTAAAGTTTCGCCCCCTCTTTCATAACCATATTCAAGGTAGCTTGCTAACATTTTTATAGAAAATACTTAAAATTGCTTTTATTGCATCTTTAATGTCCGATTCAGTGGTTGAAGGTATCATTACAGTAAATCTATATCTGAATAAATATTGATTCTGCTAATTGAATTCAGGGTTCGTTTTACAGTATTTACTTTAACAGTCCTATTAATTGTTTGTTGCGTTATAACCAAATATTTGCTTCATAAAAACAAATGTGTATGATCTGAATCTTCTCATCCAAGACTTTTCAGTTGTTCTTCCTTGAGTGCACAAACAAGAGCTCATTCTGGGAATTATGACCGGAGACATTTACAACACCACATTGTGCTGCAGGAAATGTTTCATCGTTAGTCATACTCGTTCACTTGCATAAAATTAGAGAATGTTTGTCCAGTGACTGTGATTAGTATTGCTAATCTCACAAGACAGAAGTGTCACTTCTGTCTTGTGAGATTAGCAATACTTTTTAGCCTTCTTCTACTACGTAAACTACACGTGCACTCATACATGCATGATCTGCAAGTGCAGTTTGTCCAGAATTTTCCACTCAAAAGTCCATATTAGCATTCAGTCAGTGGAGCTAAGCATCTTTTTTCTAGAAGGGACAGTTCTTATTCTGACAATTCTGATTCTGATTACATATTTTTATATGTAAGTCATACATCATAAATACTAGATGCATTATTATTAAGGTTATTATTCTTGGTCTACATAGAGAAAGATTAATAAAATTCCCCTTTTGCAGTGTTACTTACTTTTGCTTGCTTACAGTTTATGATCTTTACAGGAAAACAATGCACCAGACGCGTCGCTTGCTGTGTTCTAACAGCATTTGTAGGTGTTGTTTTAGGTCATTTTATTATATGTGAATATAACAGAGTATAGAGGATTGCATAACAGCTATTAAAGAAGCTTTCCCATTTGGATCAGTGTAGGATTTAATCACTGTTTGGGCATTTCACAGATTTATGGTGAAAACATTTCAAGGGCACTTTACATTTCATATGAGCATTATTGAAATCTTCTTGGAGGCTGATGACTACTTGGCTGAGTTGTCATCCAGTACAGACTTCCAAATGATCAGCCTGAAAATGTAAAGTCTGTTTTATTATATCCATTTGACTGACTCATGGCAGCAGATGGACAATTTGGCCTGTTGTTCACAAAACCCACATTTTTTTCTTTCTTTTTTTTTGTCCTGTCTGATGTATTGTGGACCCTTTGAAATACCTTTGAAGGTATTGTTAACATTTGTACTCCTAAAGTTGTTTCTTTGTGTAAAAATGTATGACTAGGCGACTGCAACAGAGCCATTTGTCACTTGTTTTTTCGTGGTTTCAATAAAGGGGTACATGCACTTGTCAGAACCCATGAAGCGATAAGCGGTCACGTTAGATTCCCATGGCAACAACCTGAAAAAGAACAAAGACAGTAGAAGCTTAAATACTGTAATCAGCTGTTGAAAATGGATAGAAAAGGACATTTTCGGAAAGCATTCATCTTTATTTAGTATCTGGAAAATGTGAAGGTTGTGAGACTCACGCCCTGAAAAGAATAGGCAGGTAGGTGAGGCGAGGGATACACACTAATGGCTGGTTTACCAGGATGGCGTTCATAGCCTGCTCAACACAATACTGGGGCTCCAGAGGGGGCAGGAGCAGTTCCACTTCCTCCCTAACATCAAGGAACATTTAAAATGTCAAGCAACATGAAACATTAGCAATAGACTCATACATAGCTTGTGTCATTGAGTATTTGAGGACATTTTTTTGTCCTGTTAAGAGCAAAATTGGATTTATTTCTATGATGGACCCTCAAAGAATGATCAGTCTGTATGTGTATGTGAGTGAGGTATATTCAGGTCTACAGACTAAACTCTCCTTGTTTGTGTCTAAACTATGACACTCAAAAGAAATTTAGAGTTAGGAGTAAACATGTTAGGATTGTCAGTGACACAGTTTTCATAATTTTTTTACATGGCAAGCTACAACTGAAATACAGACCTTTAATTTTTAATAACCAATTAAATTCTCAGTTCAATTCAATTTTCAGTTCAAATGAGTTCCGTTTTATTTATATAGCACCAAATCACAACACCCTTTACCTTTATATTCTAAGGTAAAGACCTTACAGTAATACAAAGAAAACAGGGAAAACCCCAACAATTATATGGTCTCCTATGAGCAAGCACTTTGGCAACAATGGGAAGGAAAAACTCCCTTTTAACAGGAAGAAACCTCCAGCAGAACCAGGATCAGCGAGTGCCGCGGCCGGTTGGGGGTGAGTGGATGAAGACAGTACACAGACATGCTTTGAGATTAACAGTAACTAATAATTAGATCAAAATTTAGCTCTTGCTGAGGGTGATGAATTGTTCATACTTTCTAGGGAACTCTATATTTTCTCTTTGTTGTAGTCTTCTACACAGATGGATAGAGATAAACCTAAAAAAATAAACCTGTGTGTGTTTTATCTTATTTTAATGTTCCTGAGTGTACCAAACTGTTGAGTTGGCCTGTGATGGATTTTTGTTTTGTTTTTATTTCTCTTTTACTTGTTCACATATATAGCTTCTAGATTCAAAATACTACCTCGAGAGTCAACGCTAGACCTTTTACCATCTAATTAATGGGAAAAAAGGAAAAGAAATAAATAATTACAGAAAAATAGCCTTGTTGTCTTCAGTGATATTTCCAATTAACAGAAAATAGGGGACTCTGGATAAAAATGGCAGTAATTCCTCAACAGTTAATGCAATGTTTTAGTTAAATGCCTTGATTTAAGGTTGAGTCTGCACTCTTGTCACATCGTCACTGTTTCATGAAAGAGAGCCAAATTTATGAAAATTGTTTCACTCACCATAGTTTTTGGACTTTAACTGTATATGATTATTATGTTGGCATACCTTATCTTGCAGCCTTCAAACATGCCCGTGTCCACGATGTAGGGACACACAAGGGTTGTCTTCACTCCTTCTACCTCCTCAGACAGCAGCTCGTGGGCCAGAGACTCATGGAAGCCCACTGCAGCAAACTTGCTGGCACAGTAATCCTACCACAAAGAAAATCTATCCATCAGAGCTTATTCACGCTGCTTTTAAAGATGCTGAATATTCATTATTTGTGATTTGCCAGCCCTGCTTTGACTGCCAGTGCCGTTATATGCATTTTAATGTGTTACTTGATTTTGGGACTTTGTGAGAGAACAGTGTAAAACACAATAATAAAGCTGCCATATTCTTATTAGTTATATTCTCATATAGACTTATTGTAGCGGTATTTCTCCTGCATTGGCTCATCTCCACACAAGCTGTGCTGAAGAGGCCGAGGACGCTGGCAATGGTCAGGATGTGTCCGTGATTCTGGGCCTTCATTTGGGGGCCTTCACTGTCTGAGGCCCACACATCGGAACAACCAGACAAACATGCATTGTCATAGCAGCAAAATGGAATGAGGCAACAAACTGTGCAGTGTTGTTAAATGTGACTTAAATACTGTTCGATGTGTAGGTTATTGTGTGTAGCTTACGTTGCACAAGCACCTCGTTAATAAGAGGATTGACGTCAAAGTTGCTAGTCCATAGGGTGAATGGGATAATGCTCTTGACGCAAAGCAATTTTACATTTCAAGTGTCCCTCAGCGTTTGCACAATAACATGCTCTGTGTACAGCCGACTGTAAAAAGATTATCCAGTATGAAATCCAAAAGAAAGAATTCCTGCTCTCTGATTCTTAGTCGGTAAAAGTTACTGGCCAAAGATGTGCTATGATTTGATTGTGTAATGCATATTGTCTGTGATGTGCTGCTAAACCGTTCTGCCTTTTGTTCCAGCGTTTGGCATTTTCACAGCTGATTAACTTTCAGCATTTATCTTCTGCGTGGTTAGTGACCTTGATTGATTTCTGATCAGTAGTTTGCAATGATAGTTGCATATTTAGACAGGAACACATTTTCTTTTGACCATACTCATAAAAAACACAGTATTGCTCTGGATAATCAAGTTAGAAAAAAGAAAAGAAAAGAAGCTATGGTAAGCCCCAAAGCTTAGCATCTAAAATTTTGTGATACACTGGCATCTACAAGTATATCCAGCTAACAAGAAAGTTGGAAAGATGAAGTAAATCTGGACTGTTAAACCACCCAAATAAGAAGCTTCATTGCTTCAGATGTGACTGGGGAAATGTCTTCTATACATTTGATTTTAAACATTGAGTTCTCACCCAGAACAGAGCATGACAGTTGACTTTCATAGTCCTCTCAATCAGCTCATCAGGACAGTCTAGGATGCGCTTCCCAGCCACCACTCCAGCATTGTTCACTAGTATTGTAACGTCCCGGCCGAGGTCCTTTCTCATAAGCTCTGCGTTGCGGTACACGTCTTCCCGGCTGGTTAAGTCCACTGCGTAGGTGTATGCCTTTCCCCCCCATCTCATGCACCAGCTTGGCTGTCTGCTCATTGGAATTGCTATTAATGTCCCACAGCACCACTTCTGCCCCATGCTTGGTGAATTCCAGAGCAAAGAGACGGCCCAGGCCACCGCCTGATCCGGTTATGAGCACCAGCTCGCCATCAATGGGCTTGGTGCATGGAGGCAAGATAACCCGCAAAGAATTTCTCAGGATGAAGTAAATGACATCTAGCAGCATCATCTGGAGGTCCATTAGAAAGATCATTTTGGTTTGTTTGTTTTTTTGTTGTTTTTTTACCCTACAGAAGCTCAGACTTTACCCCTGTTACCTGAAAAGGTGTATTTTCCTACCTGTTCTACAACCAAGCTGGTGCTTTCCTCCTCCTGTGACCCTCAGTCTTCAACTGTGGCTAAATACTCACCTCCCAGATTAGAGGAAATAAGTTGAGCTCCTAAGCTGTAAATGTATGAATTATTATAGATGAAAAATGTGGACCAACAGCTTTGCAGCGAGTTCAGGTTTAACCTTTTAAAGTTCACAGCTGACAAATACTAACAGATGCACCTCAGTAAATACTTTGAATACTGTATGTAAAATATCTTTTTTTTAATGTATGCATACAGTAACATTGGCTGAAAGTGAGAGGTGGTGAGGCACTGCTTTAAATGATGGAGACAAATTATTAAATGGATAATAGGGACAGGTGATTTTTCATCATTAGTTCACATTAATACAGAGCTCCATTAATATAGCTTTCAGGCAAAGTGATCAGTAATTAAATTGTATCCTAATAAATATTTGTGATGGGGAAACAAGAAGCTCGGTTAATGAACTTTTCAGTTCCACCTGTACCCAAGTCAAGCAACCCGAAAGATTAGTGCGGCGTAGTTAGCATTTTTGAAATAATACAGATTTAGTCAAACAAGAAAGAAGAGCTTACTGAAAGTCCAGGAACATATTCTAAACCCTCTAAACTCCCACAGATCTTAGACAAAAGGACAGCAGTGGCTCTGAGGGTTAGTTACAGTTACCTCGCAAGATAGATCTTAATTTGGTTCAGTGAAGGGATACGATTCAGTGATAAGATTTGGTCCCAGCTCTACAGCTGCTCAGTAGAGCAGCAAGAATCATATTAAATGAGAACATAAGGAGATTATGTCTATGAACTATAAATCTCTGCACTCTTATTTATATCCCATGAAGTCTGCTTGCTGTGTATCACGTTCTTGTTTTCT
Organism: Haplochromis burtoni; assembly: GCF_018398535.1. NCBI lineage: Eukaryota > Metazoa > Chordata > Actinopteri > Cichliformes > Cichlidae > Haplochromis > Haplochromis burtoni. The sequence continues at coordinate 534,707 of NW_024582461.1, forward strand.
AGGTGAACAGTGCAAGCCTTGTTTACTTTCAGCATTGGCATGTGAGCCACTTTTATCAACCAATAGCCGTTTTAACCCATTTCTTGTCATTTTTTTATAGGTAATGTTAATATATGTATTTTTATAGGATTTACAAAGAACATTTACTTACCATGAGGCAATGCATATCCCACAGCAGTGCTTTAGTTGTGATGGATGACCCCAGTTTGAATCTATGCATAATTTGCTCTCATATTGAAATGTGAATTAAAGAGGTGGTGGGGGGGTAAATTATGAAACAAAATTAAGGTAAGATAAAATCCATGTGCATGTGTTTCTACATCAAATTCTTTTTTAAACAGCAAATCTGCTTTTTAAGCTGGTACTAGTTTGTGTCTAACAAGCATTTAACATGTTAAATTCTGTCAAGTGTGCTGGTTTAGCAATCCAGTACAGAGCTGTGTATCATTGCTTGCTTCCTCTGGTGGACATGCATGGATAACGATACATTTTCTAACAGTATTCAGCATCCTTACTGTTGTGAGCCATTTAAAACTGGGCTGTTTCAATATTTTGTGAACTGCAAATAAACCTTTGAATATAATATATTTTAGCACAAACTGAGTAAAGCAGATTTTGTTCCCTGTTGTGAAATGGAGACAAATATAATGAAGTAATAACCGGTTGGCATGGACAGGATGAATGACCATAACAAGCAAAACCTGTTTCATGGGTTTCTCCATGCTGACGTTAGACAGGTTGAGTCAAGTCAGTATATTTACAGAGCACATGTCAAAACCGGAAATGATGACCAGTCGGGTTTTTACAGGGGGGCAACATTGAGATGTTGTTTATTTCACAATTACTATCCTAATAAGTAGAGTAATATAAAAATCACTATGAAAATAATTTATTAATAATTTATTAAAATGATCAGAGCAAAGTACTTTCCTCCTTTGTGATTTCTTATTTTTTTGCATATTTATCACACTTAGATCTTTCACACGAAACCAATTTAATATTAGACAAAGATAACCGGAATAAACACAAAATGCTGTTTTTAAATGATGATTTACTTTATTACGAGAAAAAAGATATCCAAGCCTACCTGGATTGTGGCCGACCTACAAAAAATGACCTCCAAGAGCACATTAGTTTAATTTTAAATGGATTTTTTATGCTAAAAAAACTCCAATGTGTAAGAATTAAAACAATTCTGCAAAGAAGAGTGAATAAAATCATAAACTAACTGGAGAAATTGTAACTGACTGAAATCTGCTCTTGTTCCCAAATGGATATCATTTCCTCTTATTTCATTGTGAATCTGACCTTTTGGTCTGAGAAGCATTCTTTAGAAAATAAAACATATTATTTTGAAAATCTTTTAGTTCTCTAATGTGTGTTTTTTATGACATGCATTGCAACGATAATAATACTTATTTGGCCTGGTGCTGTACTCTGTGAGAGCTGTCTCTCTGTTTACTCAAGCAGCAAATAAATGAGGTCATACCTCTGAGAGCTCTGGAGTTTTATGGATACATATAGAGGAAGTTAGAGTCAAGAAAAGAAGAAAAATGAGCCACGCTGTCATGTCTTTGTTTTTCATTACGTTTCCTGTTTCAGTGCAGGGCGAGTCTTAAAGTTGTGGGGTTGTGATTATAACCAATATTTCATGTCCACACATTACCCCTTCCTTCTTCTCTCGCTGTAGCAGCAAATTGGAAATCTGAGTTTAACGATAAGAAGTCTGACAGGACAATAGTCCTACTTTACGCAACCCGAGTGAATAACAGCGACTGGCCTTTTTTCAAAGTCATTCAAAGTATTGCATAGTACATTAAACTTTTTAAATTTGTTGCTGTGTTGGGTGGAGTTGTGATGTCATTTCCTATAAACACTGTGTGTCACTGATTTTTCTCTTCAAGCATATTTATTTCTCGTATGCCAAGTGGGTTGTCCTAATGGGGGTCTGAGATGCATCGGCCAGGATCCATCATGAATTAGTAGATCTGACCGATTATACTACTGTGACCACTGCAGACTGTTGCCAGGACTTTCAAACTGCATCTCCAGGTAGGTATTTTTCAAAAGAGGAATATTATTTTCTCAGTATTTATGAGATTAATGTCTAAATTTTAGGGTTTGTGAATGTTTTACATTATTACAAAGCCAGAAGGCAATGAAGTGTCTGACCCCAGTACATTATGGTGTGCAGTACATAGTACTGTGTATCCAGCAATCACCTTTATGTGCTTGTTTCATTTATAATGTTTGGATTTTATGACACTCAAATTGCAACTTGACCTGCAGATGCACGATTCTCTAAATACACTCGTTTTGGTCTTTGCCGCTTTCAGCAATATACTCTTTACCTCAGCAGTGTCCCGTGTGCCGAGTGAGTAGACAGAGTGGTCAGCTGTGCTGAGCTCTGCAGCAGGAGCAGGACAATCCTGTAGGAGCCACTCAGTTTATGCAATCCCTGTCCCAGTTTTGAGAAGGGCACTTTCTGTGCAGAGTGCTGTTCCAAGCAAGGACACTGTAAAAACCTACTTTAGTACAAGTGTGTGTGTGTGTGTGTGTGTGTGTGTG